>NC_137100.1:3935004-3995004 GCF_949357685.1 Gobio gobio | reverse complement strand
CCTCAGAGGAACCTGCACACACACACAATCAGCCAATCAGAGAGCAGAAGACTTCATCACATGACTGCATCAACCAATCACAAGCGTCAAGCTACAAACACATGCTATGTAACTCGCAGTAATGTAACAGTTTTAAATGTAACTCTTGCCCATCAGATGCAGAATAAAGGTAACACTAAGTTAAAGCCTTAATAGTAATATAATATACAGTATACTTGATATATAATGGCCTTATATATACACAATTAATCCGCATATTAGAATGATGCTGAAAATTCAGCTTTGCATCACAAGAATAAATTACATTTTTAAAGTATATTTGCACAGAAAAGAGTTATTTTAAATTGTAAAAAAACATTTCACAATATTACTGATTTTCCTGTATTTTTGATTAAATAAATGCAGTCTTGGTGAGCAGAAGAATATTCACTATACACTATAATAAGACGATATATAAAAGCATTAATAGGCTCAAAAGTTCATCTTAAATGATTGCCCTATTAGTAACATATAATGTAATAAAATATAATATATATGACTCCTAATATCCAGACTGCATCAATGTGAGAAACATCAAAACAAACATTAACAGGGGGAAACAAAGACATGAAATGTAGGGATGAAGAGGTCAGAGGTCAGAGGTGAGGGTGCAGATTACTCACAGAAATCTCACTGTCCACACCGGGATACATCTACAACACCGACACAGGGATGAGGAAGAGGAGGACAGGAAGAGGAAGAGGAAGAGAGGGTGGGGAAAAAAACAGGGAGATGAAAAGGTGACTCAGCAAAACGAGCAAACAAAGAGGAGGATATAAATGGAAGGGCATGAAAAATGCACAAAGACTGAGAGACGGAGAGAGAGAGAGAGAGAGAGAGAGAGAGAGAGAGAGAGAGAGAGAGAGAGAGAGAGAGAGAGAGCTTTGCTGAAGTTTCGCAAAAAGATCCAAAATTGTTCAAAAAAGAGCCTTAAATATCAGGGTCACATGATGCTCTGAGTGCAAGGGATTCTGGGAAGCATCATTAGGAAATCAGTCTCAAGCTTAAAGGAATGTACTATTAGCATAATGCAGATTACGACAACATTTCGTCTCATTCCTCATTTTGTACATGCATTGAACACTAGACATGTGCCGGTAAACGGTAATACGATATACCGCAATAATGAATATGCACAATATTGTTATCGTGGGCACTTCAAAATACCGTGAATAATTATTTATTACGAATTATTCAGATTTTTAGAATGAATTTTAAGAATACTTTACCCATCAACCGTTTAAAATGAACAACACGTCAAAGAGGAACGCGCACTGATGTAAATAGACCAAGAGGAACGCGCACTGATGTAAATAGACCAAGAGGAACGCGCACTGATGTAAATAGACCAAGAGGAACGCACACTGATGTAAATAGACCAAGAGGAACGCGCACTGATGTAAATAGACCAAGAGGAACGCACACTGATGTAAATAGACCAAGAGGAACGCGCACTGATGTAAATAGACCAAGAGGAACGCGCACTGATGTAAATAGACCAAGAGGAACGCGCACTGATGTAAATAGACCAAGAGGAACGCGCACTGATGTAAATAGACCAAGAGGAACGCGCACTGATGTAAATAGACCAAGAGGAACGCGCAATGATATAAATAGACCAAGAGGAACGCACACTGATGTAAATAGACCAAGAGGAACGCGCACTGATGTAAATAGACCAAGAGGAACGCACTGATGTAAATAGACCAAGAGGAACGCGCACTGATGTAAATAGACCAAGAGGAACGCGCACTGATGTAAATAGACCAAGAGGAACGCGCACTGATGTAAATAGACCAAGAGGAACGCGCACTGATGTAAATAGACCAAGAGGAACGCACTGATGTAAATAGACCAAGAGGAACGCGCACTGATGTAAATAGACCAAGAGGAACGCGCACTGATGTAAATAGACCAAGAGGAACGCGCACTGATGTAAATAGACCAAGAGGAACGCACACTGATGTAAATAGACCAAGAGGAACGCGCACTGATGTAAATAGACCAAGAGGAACGCACACTGATGTAAATAGACCAAGAGGAACGCACTGATGTAAATAGACCAAGAGGAACGCGCACTGATGTAAATAGACCAAGAGGAACGCGCACTGATGTAAATAGACCAAGAGGAACGCGCACTGATGTAAATAGACCAAGAGGAACGCACACTGATGTAAATAGACCAAGAGGAACGCGCACTGATGTAAATAGACCAAGAGGAACGCGCACTGATGTAAATAGACCAAGAGGAACGCACACTGATGTAAATAGACCAAGAGGAACGCGCACTGATGTAAATAGACCAAGAGGAACGCGCACTGATGTAAATAGACCAAGAGGAACGCACACTGATGTAAATAGACCAAGAGGAACGCGCACTGATGTAAATAGACCAAGAGGAACGCGCACTGATGTAAATAGACCAAGAGGAACGCACTGATGTAAATAGACCAAGAGGAACGCGCACTGATGTAAATAGACCAAGAGGAACGCGCACTGATGTAAATAGACCAAGAGGAACGCGCACTGATGTAAATAGACCAAGAGGAACGCGCACTGATGTAAATAGACCAAGAGGAACGCGCACTGATGTAAATAGACCAAGAGGAACGCACTGATGTAAATAGACCAAGAGGAACGCGCACTGATGTAAATAGACCAAGAGGAACGCGCACTGATGTAAATAGACCAAGAGGAACGCGCACTGATGTAAATAGACCAAGAGGAACGCGCACTGATGTAAATAGACCAAGAGGAACGCACTGATGTAAATAGACCAAGAGGAACGCGCACTGATGTAAATAGACCAAGAGGAACGCGCACTGATGTAAATAGACCAAGAGGAACGTGCACTGATGTAAATAGACCAAGAGGAACTCGCACTGATGTAAATAGACCAAGAGGAACGCGCACTGATGTAAATAGACCAAGAGGAACGCGCACTGATGTAAATAGACCAAGAGGAACCCGCACTGATGTAAATAGACCAAGAGGAACGCGCACTGATGTAAATAGACCAAGAGGAACGCGCACTGATGTAAATAGACCAAGAGGAACGCGCACTAAATGACATGCCCTAGATATTGTTTGAATATGTTCTGACTGTTGTTCAATCACACACTTTACAAGGCTCCAGTATTTAACATTAGTTCCTTCATTAACAAGCTGACAATGAAAAATACTTCTAAAGCATGTATTAATCTATGTTAAATGTACATTTCAGCATACCTATTGTTCTTTATAATTCTTTTGCACTTTAATCTGTTTTAAATATTTGTTTAATTTATACATTTTTGTGTATTGCTCTTTTGTATTTAAATGTTTGGTTCTTTTGTTATAAGAAAGTGATTTAACCTGTTGAAGTATGACAACACTTTTTTTGCAACTTATTTCAATATCGTGATAATACCGTATACCGTGATAAAAGCTTCAGCAATTAATCGCAACATGAAAATTTGATACCGGCACATGCCTATTGAACACCAGTGTTAATTTAGTATTATTCGTATACCATTACAGTATTTATGAATATTGGATTATTAATAATAATAACACTGTTGAAACATGTTCAGATGTCAGAGCGACAGGTTTATGGGTTCACATGCGAGGACCGTACGATCAGAGACGGTCAGACACTAACAGACAATTTAACAAAACGTGGAGAAGGAACAACAGGTCAAAGTTCAACCCCTAAAGAACTGTAGAGATGCTAGAGGAATAGTGCGGTGTGCAGACAGATGAGGTAAAGGCTTTCCTCTGCGTTTACACTGACACACATCAGCCAATCACAGCTCACCCACAGGATCCAGTTACAACAGCTGGACCAGACACTCGTGTTCAAGAAAACAATTATATTATAGTATGCGTTTATATGTATGTGCATTTTTTTGTATTTATATACACTGTGATATAACATTTTCAAATGTTCTAATTGGTTACACTGCTTATTTAAGTTTATGTTGTAATATTTTCCTGTATTATTTTGATGTTTATTATTATCACTATAATTATTATTTATAGTCGTATATTTATTATTATTTATGTTCATATATTCCTAGCTTTGGCAATATTGTATGATTTACATTCATGCCAATAAAGCAATTTTGAATTGAAAAATATAACAATATAACATATACACACACACATACACATATATATACACACACACATAATATATATATATAGAATAATCCAAAATAATATTTTTTTATGAATTTTAATTTATTATTATATATATATATATATATATATATATATATATATATATATATATATATATATATATATATATATATATATATATATATATATATATATATATATATATATATATATATATATATATATATATATATATATATATATATATATATATATATATATATATATATATACATATTGTTTTCAACACTATGTATGCATGGATATTTTTTTAAATATGAGCTATATTTATTTATATTTATATATAGTTATAGTTATGTATATATATATATATATATATAGAGAGAGAGAGTTATATATAGTAAGTAAGATTATGTATCAAGTAGAATATATTTAAAATGTTAAAAAAACCGTGAAGGCCGTACCGAACGGTTCAATATTATACTGAGAATTGTGGCATCCTATATATATATATGCCACAATTCTCAATATAATATTGAACAGTTCGGTACGGCCTTCACGGTTTTTTTAACATTTTAAATATATTCTAAATATGTATATATGTATATATGTATGTATGTGTGTGTGTGTGTGTGTGTGTGTGTGTGTGTGTGTGTGTGTGTGTGTGTGTGTGTGTGTGTGTGTGTGTGTGTGTGTGTGTGTGTGTGTGTGTGTGTGTGTGTGTGTGTGTGTGTTTGTGTGTGTGTGTGTGTGTGTGTGTATATATATATATAAGATTATGTATTAAGTAGAATATATTTAAAATGTAAAAAAAAAAGTAAATATAAGATTTAAACCATCTAAATATTTAAATGACATAATTTGTTAAAAGATGATGTGGTCTATAATATATATATATACATCTCTTGTTTTATATGATATAAATGTATGTAAAAGTTAAATAAGTAAGTAAGTAAATAAATAAATAAATAAATAAATAAGTAAGTAAATAAGTAAGTAAATAAGCAAGTAAATAAGCAAGTAAGTAAGTAAGTAAGTAAGTAAATAAATAATAAATAATATATGTATACATACATACATTTGAATATTATTATTACTTTTTCCCATTTTCCCCACCTCATAATTGTTTTAATCAAAAAGTCATAACTGCTCTGCTAACAGCGCTAAACAGATTAGAAAAAAATTAAGCCATTTCAAAATCAAGCCAGAAATAATATAATATGATAATATTAAAATAATATTTAAAAAAAAAAATGATATTTAAATTACACAAATCACATTTAAAAGTAATCTAAACTTCAACTTGACTAAAGTGGGAACAGGGAAGACAGCAGCAGTTCTCCTGCTTGAAGTCAAGGGAGGGAAAGAAAGAAAGAGAAAAGAGGCTGGAGTGCCAACATGAGCTCAGAGGTCAGAGGTCAGAGGGCAGCTGAGATCACAGGCTGGAGGAATCAAAACAAAGACTTCAGCAGACAGCTGCAATTCAGGGAGCTGAACTCTCCCGCTCCCGCTCACTGGTGTTGGCGGTGCTCTTACGTTGATGATGGAGTCTTTGAATTTGATGTGAAGTCTGTAGTTGGAGATGGCGATGAGGGCATCGTCCGCTCGACCCAGAAACTCCACCCACTCGCCCGGCAGGACAGGGAACGGGACCTGGACACACAAACACAACCATATGGCATTGGACACATTTATAGGACAGAAAGGTTGATTCGCTGGCACAGAAGTTCATGTGGCTTTCTCAGCTTCTGAAGTTTGATCTAAGAGAAGCTGTTTTTCTGAAGCTTTGCATCACCTCTGCTTCCAATTTTCCTTTCCCGTAATGCCATCTGTGCCAGCGGCTTGTGTGGGTGCCCAGTCATTGCCGGCAACACTGGCTCTCTGTAAACAGGACATTAAAAACCAGACTCTTCAAACTCCAAACACTGGAGCAGTTCAGCCTGTTTTTAAGAGGTTCTTACTACAAAGTTAACAAGGCGACGTTTGTATTTCCAGCGTTTTCTGAAGGTGCGTTCATGTTTTGGACGTAATGTGCAAGTGACAGAAATTAGAGACTGTACGTAAAAACATGCAGATCATTCAAGAACCCTAAACACAAATAATTGCACACAGAAAATAAGGGACCAAAGAAGGCACAATAAGTCACACCAGGAAGACACTGAGCAATTAAAGACATATTAAGATGACTTGAGGCATAAATACAGTCACTAGTAATATGATTTAATGGTTATTACTTTCGACCAATAGGTGGCGCTGTGACCAAATCGATGTGGTGTGGTCGGAGTGAGGTGACAATGACACGTGCAAAGTTTAGTATCAATATGCCAAAGTATTGCAGAGATACAGCCTTAAGAGTCGTTTCGGCATCATGCCTCAACTTTGTTGCTGCGGTATATGAAAACGATTTTGCCGACACAAAATCCATAATTATTTGCTGGCATGGCCAGAAGATGATACGATTCAATTTTGGTGAAAATTGGACTAACGGTGTAGTTATACAGTCTAGCAAACGGTCTGCTATAGTGCGAAAAAGTAGGTTTTAAAGAAAATCAAAATGGCGGACAGGACGTTTGGGCAACAATGGCAAAATTGGCATCTATGTTCTCAGCCTGACCCAAGGAATCCATTACAGTAGGTTCATTTAAATCAAAAGTTATTAGCATTTTTGGAAATTTATTTTTTGGACCACAAGGTGTCCAAACCTAGAGAACCTTCAGGGCACGGTGCCGAAGACACACACCAAGTTTCATAACGATACGCCAATGCGCATTTAACGACAAAATTCAAAATGGCCGACGCCCAAAATGGTCGGTATCACTCAACTCGACATGCTGCGCCGAATTTTTGGCCAAACCATTCAGAAGCAATTATAAGCAAAAATATAAATGTTTCATATCTCGTGACCACTAGGTGGCACTGCGCCAAAACTGTGCAGGTAGCCTCAGGTCATGGTTGTCATAACACACACCAAGTTCGGTCAGATTACGCCAATGCGTTGCGGAGATCAAGCCTTACGTTCATTTTGGCATGCTCTTCGTCCAATTATTTAACGCGTTAGAGAACAGTTTGACGAATCAACTTGAATTCCATAACTTTTTTTCAGCATGATCTGAAGATGATCTGGTTCAAGTGAATGAAAAGTCGGAAAAACGGCCTAGGAGGAGTTAGAAAAAGTAGGTTTTTCAGAAAATTCTAAATGGCGGGAAAATTGTTATTACCATAAACGCAAGTGAAACTTTGGATAGTTGGTGGCGCTACACCGATTGTGTTAGAGACTCCAAAATTGCTGTGGTTAATGTACAGACTGGCCTTTATCTGTGGGCCAAATTTCATAACTTTCTCTCAAGCGGTTCTATGGGCTGCCATAGACTCAAAGCGGAAGAATAATAATAAGAACAACACTAATGATTACAATAATTCGGTGCTTGGCCCCTAATAAGAAAACCGGTTGGTCCACTGATCTTTACTGTGATGCTAGAGATGTTGGGGAAAATCCGCTATAAATATATAAAATGTTTGACTATTTACTTTAACACATGTTCCTGGTCTTGTGAATAATTCATCAGTGCACAATATTCCAATTAATACATCGTCACAATGAATGAGCATCATGAATCCCTCTTTCTTTTCAACTCCACAACTCTACGTTTTCCCATTAAATATTATGTTTCACTCAAAACTACATTAGATTGCAAAAGCCAAAAGCACACACCGTCATGCCCAAAGTGTCTGACTGCTTCCTTTCTCGGGACGGGGAAGCGTCTCACACTCAGCGCTGTATGAATCAGTCTGAATGTGGAGGACAAAAGCAGCACGTCCACATGAGATCTTACTCATCGACTTCCTACTGTTACTCCGTCTCTCTACACCCGTCACAGCAGGTACAGACACAGAGTCTGTCCTACTTGGGGGACAAAGACGGCGAAAGATGACCTTACCTAGAAAGACATCTGGGCAAGACGTACAAATGTGATGTGCGCCAATACAGACATGAAAGAGGAGTAAAACATTATTAAAAAGGCAGTGTTGGGGGTAACGCATTACAAGTAACTTGAGTTACGTAATAATATTACTTTTTCCAAGCAACTAGTAAAGTAACGCATTACTTTTCAAATTTACAACAAAATATCTGAGTTACTTTTTCAAAAAAGTTACGCAAGTTACTTTTTCACATTAATTTGACTGACAGCTCTCCTGCCCCCATGTTGAGAAAAATAAGTGCAGAGGCGTTGTGTGTAAACGTGATGTTTACTGTAGTTCTAGACTAAATGTGAGCATTTATTTATCTCACTTGCACAATAATAATTAAGTATTCCTCAAATATCCCTCCCACTTTTTTCTCCTGCATCCTATTCTACCATTATCCAGAATGGCAGCAGAGCTGCGCCCTCTACTGTTCATGCGTGAATTCGCATTTTTACCACAGCCTGGGGCTTATTATTTCAATTTTGGTATGAAGAGGTCTTTACCATTGCACAAAAATATAACTTTTTTACACAAACAAGCCCAGCCCAGGTGAGAAAAAGTAACGCAAAAGTAACGTAACATTACTTTTCTTAAAAAGTAACTAAGTAACTCAATTAGTTACTTTTTAAGGGAGTAACGCAATATTGTAATGCATTACTTTTCAAAGTAACTTTCCCCAACACTGTTAAAAGGTGTAAATGCACTAGGGATGCATTTTGGCTGATACGATAACCGATATATTGATACGATAACCGATATATTGACCGATAGATTTAAATCGGAATCCAAATTGATATAATTTTTGAGAGCCTCATTGCATAAGCAAAAGTCTCACCATTAAAAGCCATGTCACTTCAACATAAATCAAAACAACAGAACAGTAGCCTAGCTTGAATTTTATACTACTATGGCCAAAAAAAAAAAATCTATTGCCTTTTCATATTTCAAATAATTGCATCAGTGCGTATCTGAAGTGCTTCAGCTGAAGGAAATAATACATTATTTATCGGCTTAATATATCGGTCAAATTTTCTTATCAGGGCGATAACCAGGGCTCCGAACCGGTTCAAGGAACGAAAACGAAAACCGGAAACGAACGAAATTTTAAGAGGAACAAAAACGAAAACGAAATCAAAATCAATTTGAATCGTTCTGAACAGAAACGTTAATTTGAAATTACCATTAACCGGTTAATAACGTTATTTTATCGTTCTCTTTAATATACGGTAACGCAAGTCAGTGTAGAGCGCGCATTTTCATGCCTCAAGTACATTTCTTTCCCCGCTGAGGTCATCAATGAAAGCGCAGGTATTGGAGGACATTCTTTTCGAACGTTTAAATAAGCAGTTCGGACTTTAAGCTCAAATAGACTGATTTAGGCTAGTTTATGGATTCCGTTTAAGCCTATCCAAGTAGGCTAAAGCAGTGGTTCTCAACTCCAGTCCTTGGGACCCATTGCTCTGCACATTTTGTATGTCTACCTTATTTAAGGCACCTGATTCTGATCATCAGCTCCATGAACTGAACTGAGTGTGTCAGATAAGAGAGACACAAAATCTGCAGAGCAGTGGGTCCCCAGGACTGGAGTTGAGAACCACTGGGCTATAGCATCTATCAAACATTTTTCCTATAGTCTTTCAGATTGCCAATACAGGTCAATGTTTTCTATAGACGGTTGATGCTTCGTATTAAATGGTATGTTATATTGCATTAAATGATCAAGCTGTATTAGCTGACTGAATTTGATTATGTGATGTGTGATTATGTGAAGGACGTGTTGTGCAGTGTTTGCTTTGAAATTACCAGTTGACGGTGCATTAATGGTTATCCAGTTTATTTATTCATTTTTTAAAACAAGTTGTGTTGAAAAAAAAGTTATGTAACGTTACAAAGAATGTTATCACTCTTCTGAAAAGAATTAGGCATAAGAGGCCACTTTCGATTGTCTAACGCTCCAAAACAGGTCCGATGTTTATGCTTTGTAATTAATGCATGTATTTCTGTTGTGGTTTTAAAAATGTTATGAAATAAATATTCAAGTTTAATTACCATGCGTTATATTATTATTGAGTGAAAATAAGTCTATTTATACATATTTGTTTAAAGTATAGGCTAAATTAAAATAACGTTATTAACCGGTATTTTTTCAAATCCAACCGTTTTCGGAACAGTAATGTTTATTGAGGAACGCAAAAACGGAAACGCTATAATATCGATTCTGCTCGGAGTGAACCGATTGATATTTTTTTCCGTTTTTAAGCCCTGGCGATAACGATAACATTAAAAAATATAGCTGCGAGCAGCAATACCGGGGCCAAGCGCAACAGAAGCAAACAAGGAAGCTAGCAGCAGACCAACTGAAAAAATGAGATAAGACAATTTTAAGCAAAAATGTTAAAACCCCACATTAAAACATTGAGTTGTATAGAGCCAATGTCATATTTTGTTAATAGCGCCACCAAGAGGCACAATCCAACCATTTTTTGTATGTGCCCTCGGAGTGAGCCCATACAATTTTGGTGAAAATCTCATTTTGTTTTGGAGTTATAGACATTTATATGAAAAACCACATTAAAAAAAATGACTGACACCTGACTTTGTTTGGATTTTACTACCCCTTACTATCAATATTTTGACATTTGGGCATTAGCAAATAGCTATCGACCTATGTTTCCAAACTTCTGGCACTGGTTTTGTCTCGATCGGACTAGCAGTTTCGAAGATATCGCTAACATTTTTTAATCACTAAATTACCACGCTGCACAAACCATACGCCGAAACCTGGCAAGTCTGGTATCGTTGGACTCGGCAAGTATTCAGGAGACAAGAAAATTTACTCCCATGAAAATAAGTCAATCACACCCAAAGTTATAAGCATTTTTGGAAAAAAACAATTCTCTACTAGGTGGCGCTGTTTCAAAGCGTCACGGCTCGTGCTGATGACCCAAACCGAGTTTCTTAACAATCCGTTCATGTGTTTATAAAATACAGCATTTTAGCACATAATTGAAAATGGCCGATATGGTAAAATTGGATATCAGTCGACTCAGCATGCTGTCCTGAATCTAACGAGACCACTTTTATGATTTTTTTAGACAAAAGGTTCAGAAGTTATAAGCAGAAATAGCCATTTTTCGTATATCTCCAGACCAGTAGGTGGCGCTGTTCCGAAAAACTGCATGTTGCCTCAGGTCATGCTTGTGATGACATGTACCAAGTTGTGTTTGAATACGATAAAGCGTTATGGAGATATAGCCTTAAGTGTATTTCCGCAACAGCTACGTAAAATTTGTTTGCGCGTTTATCCAAAACGATTTGAGAAATCAACTTGAATTCCATAACATTTTGTCAGCATGGTCTGAAGATGATCTGGTTAAATTTTTGTGAAAATTGGAGCAACAGCCTAGGAGAAGTTTGCAAAAGTAGTTTTTTCGGTTAATTAAAAATGTGAAAATTTTGTCTCTAGCCCTTAGGGTTCCAAAGCATAAACATGAGTGCAACTTTGGACAGGTGGTGGCGCTAGAGGGATTGAGTTAGAGACTCCAAATTTGCTATAGTGACAGTTGGGACTCTTCTCTATCTGTGTGCCAAATTTCATAACTTTCCCGCAAGCGGTTCTATGGACTGTCATAGACTCCCATGGCGGAAGAATAATAATTAGAAGAACGTTAACGATTTCAATAGGTGTATTCGTACCTTCGGTGCTTGGCCCCTAATTAACATAAATCAATATGGTGGCCGATATATTGTGCATCCCTAAAACGCACATAAAATCAAAGCGCATGCTTAGTGCATGTTAATCCATCTTTCATCAAAATATAATAACTTGCTCTCTGAAATGACTTGACCTAGAGAGTGGTCATGATGTCTACAGCCTACATATTAATAACTGATGCTTTGAATTAAAGGTGTCATGAACTGGCTTTTTAAAAAAAATGTATACTGTTGTCTGAGGTCAACTTATGACGTTTGCGTGGTTTTTACATTCAAAAACATCATAATGAGTCAGTAATAGGCTATTTTCTGCCCTGGTTTTGAGCCTCTCTCCTGGAACGCTGAGTTTTGATGGGCGTGCCGCACTGAAGACTTGGAAGTAAACGCCCACGGCTATGATTGGATAAGCTTTGCATATTTAATGAGCGATCAGTTTCCCCATGAGTACACGTGAGGCATTGTTTTGAAAGCGTGTGGGGAAACGGCAACCGCAATGAATTGCCCACAGGGCTCGCATAATATCTTTATCAAACAAACACAATGATTTCTCTCATCCACCCGCGATTAATATGAATGTTATTTTACATTACTTGGCCCGCCCAATCGGTGGATATAACCGCGAACCGTGCATCACACACACACAACAAGTACGTTGCAGACAGCATGTTCAAAACTTCCGCGATTGTATTTTTCCTTCAAATTTCAAGTCAAGAGAGTGAACAACGCACATCAAGAAAGGAATGTTATTTCACTATTTATGATGATATGTATTGGTTGCCCGTCTGGAAAACGCAGTGACAGTGCTAAGTTATGTTCACTTAGACACGTACACATAATCAATAGATATCAAACGATCTGTAACAATGCAATACTATCACATATAAAAACAAGTTTTACTCACATTAGTGTGTGGTTAATCTCATCCTGTTTGCAAATCCAGTCTCTTGTTTACAAACGAATCCGCGGTGAAACGGAGGAACAAACGCTCAATGTCTTCCCCACGTGAGCTGGATATTCATTAAAAAATAAAGTTCATCCACGGATTCCTTATATTAGAACCCGAAGGAAGATTATGCAGCGACTGTGTTCTTCCACAACGTGATATCTTGCTATCTTCGGGATGTTTATTGCTCGGTAGGGCGATCCGTTTTGCTCCACGAGTCGGTGGGCGGGGCTACAGAAGCAGGCGTTCTTCTTCTTCTGTTGAGGGTCGACATATATCGGAGATCGAGCGTTTTCTGGGCCTGGTGTCAATAAAAGCTTTTCTTTGACTAACAGCTCTGAAATGTACAGGATATTCTTATATCACGATGAACTTATATATATCAAAAGCTGAATGAACCCCTTTAAGGTTATGAGTATGCGTGCAATGACGTTTCGCCTGCTCTTTTTGTGTGAGAATGCATGTCTCGACCTTCAAGATAATAAACGATCAAGTGACTGTATATATTCTCCTGACATTGTTATTATCAGAGTCATATCACATCCATCTTTCAGGAATTACTGCAAAGCTACAGGAGGCCGCGGGCATTATACTCAGATTTACACCGGCTGTTGATGTAACGGCTCGAATTTAAGAGATATTTATAGGCAATTTTATACGTGCACTCCAGTGACCACAAGTGGACCTTAGGAGTGCTAGAAACGTGCACAGAGAAATAAAGCATGGCGGTGTGTGTAAGCGCTGGTGCATTCTGCTGATCTATGGGAAAACTGCATCCATATTTCATGCCAACCGAGTGACATACAGCGAGCTATGAAAGCAGCAGCGCTTCAAAGAGATCAGGTGAGCGCTGGGAGAACGACTTCACACAGAGAGTCTGACAACACACACAACGGAGAACTCAACTACTCCAAACACACATCGCATAAAGTCCAAATAAACAAAGACGGAAGGCTGCGTGCTTGAATCCCAGCGCAGGATTCTGTATTTTATCTTTTGGCGAAAGCAGTCATTGTTCCTCTATCTAAAATGTATGAGAGATGCATGGCATGGTTATCAGGAACCCTTCATGCACATCTTTACATTGGATGCATGTGATCATCTCTAAGGACAAATATTCTGTAATCCATGAATCTGACGTCTGCACTGAAGGAGATGCATTAGATGCGTTCAGACATTGTGTTTGTACAACATTATGGAAAACTTCACAATAGCATGCACAATAAGGCCAGGAACAAAAGTGGCCACCGGGAAAATCGATCCAAGGTCAAAAGGTCAGACCTCACAACAGTGGGACCGAGTGAATCTTGGTTACGAAGTTGATTTGCGATGGACTGAAATCTATTCAACATGTCAAAGCAACGAAAGACTCACATAATTGTATATATTATGTCCCTTGCATATGTTAAACAGCCTTTTAGCCCTGATTATATTCATAATTTAATGTCCTTTCCAGGGTTTCTCAAACATTTTATTCAATTAAATGTTTAAGTGCCCACTCAAACGAATCCATACATTTAATTGCATTTTAAAATTGTTAGATTAAATGCTTTTTAATTGACTTTTGAAAACAAGAAGTAGCCGAGATGTTCTAGTTTTAGTATTTTTGAGGCCAAAACTTTGTAAAGAAATGTCAAAAATGACTTTTCCCACCATTCTGACTAGTGTTAGACCGATATATCGGCCGATATTTGCCGATATTTTTACGTGTATCGGCTGATACAAGGCTGCTGCGTCCGCCGATATTTTTTTCCCTGCATTATTTACAGACAGGCGTCCACAGGGCAGCTCTCACCGTCTTCAAACTCTCTTGCTCTCCCTCGCGCATATTAATCAAAATCAATTGAGAATTGACACGATGTTAAAAGGTGGAAAGACTGAAGTTTCACGGTGAGCATTGGGAGATTTTCTCCTGAATTACCGCTGGTGTTGCTCTACAAGAGATTAAGTGAAGTGCACCTACACTCTAAAAAATGCTGGGTTAAAAATAACCCAAGTTGGGTTGAAAATGGACTAACCCATCAATTGGGTTGTTTTAACCCAGCGATTGGGTTGTTTTAACCCAGCAATTGGGTTGTGTTAAGCAAACATTTAACCCAACTGTTGGGTCAAAACAACCCAATTGCTGGGTTAGTCCATATTCAACTCAACTTGGGTTATTTTTAACATCTTTATATTGGATGCATGTGATCATCTCTAAGGACAAATAATGAAACCCCCTTAAAAATCATGCCTGCATGTAAAACTGTGTGAGAGACTGCAATGTCACCAATACAGAAACACGTGGTCATTTAATTCATTTTTAAATGCATTTAGACCATCAAAACCTGACAACTTAACTTCATGAATCTTACAATTACTGACAACTTGCAAACATGTTGCATAGATTGCATGGGTTAA
Organism: Gobio gobio; assembly: GCF_949357685.1. Classification (NCBI taxonomy): domain Eukaryota; kingdom Metazoa; phylum Chordata; class Actinopteri; order Cypriniformes; family Gobionidae; genus Gobio; species Gobio gobio. Next base: position 3,979,820 of record NC_137100.1, on the reverse strand, counting down.
AAACAAGATCCAGCCACAAATGGGATTTAAATTGCAAAATGAAATCCCCTGTAATGCAGATACCGAATATTCAAGTATTGCTATCGCCTGCGGTTCATGTATAAATCGCCGGGGAGACATTAAGAACTGCACATACAGTGAATCATAAATGATCTGTGTATCTGGGGATATTAACCAGGACAGCACAAGCCATTCCCTCCGGCAGGAACAACGGAAATAAGAAAGTGTGTCAGACAAGCTGGAAGCTGCTGCAGTTTGACCCAAGGCATTCCTTTAAAAAAAAAAAGGAAAAAGTCAAAACTGTAACATATTTTGGAAGGTTATGATGAGCCATATACACTAATGTGTGTAATGAGGCACTGGTTTGATTAAAATTGTATCAAATAATTAATAATAATAGAAAAAGTCCCACCACCATTGAGTATAGTTTGATTAAAAAAATTTAATTAAATACAAAGAAATAAATAAATATAATAAATAATAATAATAATAATAATAAAAAATAAAAAAATATATAAAATAATAAAGTCCCACATTTGTGTTTTTGAGCCTGTTATTGAAAAACAACACAAAAAAATATTTTAATTAAAAAAAATAAATGCAAAAATAAATGAAATAAAATTCAAAAATAAAATAAATATATAAAATATGATAAAAATATAAAAGTCCAACCATTGGGCTTTTGATCGTGTTACTGATTAAAAAATAAATATAAAAACATAAATTATAATAAACTAATATAAATATAAAAATATAAAAGTGTGATTTTGAGCATTTTATTCTAGGTAAGTGAGGTGCAAAATTCATCACCATGATGCTATGGTGGTGCGGGTGGTTGCAATGCTGTTGCTAGGGGGATGTTGGTGGTTGCTAGGGTCAAAAGAAGTCCAGTCCCAAGTCTAAGGGATTGTTTCGTTCACAACTCTCCAAAACTGCTGTAGCGAGTTTTACACAGACAGACAAACATCAACCTTAAAATAATGTGCAGTGATGAATCAATCACAGTAAGACCAGGAACATACACTAAGAGTCCTTCATATGGACTTTAAGTGCTGCATTATGAGCAAAGTCATTGAATAAGAGTCAATGTCAAGTTCTCCGCTCTTGTGCCTGTCTCTCCTCTCTGGTTGTCCCTGCTGTATTGTGTCATTGCTCCGTCCTTTTCGCCTCCACATCTGCCATCCACAATCCCCAACCATTCTAGACCTCTCAGTTCATTTCCTCTGTAGTCCGAGGTGTGTTGACCCACTTACTAATATTATTATATTTAATTATAATGAATAATAATTATTAGAGATGCACCAATGTATAATCGGTATTAACTGATAAAAGCAATTAGAATGGCATTCTGAATAATCGGTACGGGCAGATGACATTCTGAATAATCGGTACGGGCAGATGACATTCTGAATAATCAGTATGGGCAGATGATATTCTGAATAATCGGTACGGGCAGATGATATCCTGAATAATCGGTATGGGCAGATGATATTCTGAATAATCGGTACGGGCAGATGACATTCTGAATAATCGGTACGGGCAGATGATATCCTGAATAATCGGTATGGGCAGATGACATTGTGAATAATAGGTACGGGCAGATGACATTCTGAATAATCGGGCAGATGACATTCTGAATAATCGGTACGGGGAGATGACATAGTGAATAATCGGTACGGGCAGATGACATTCTGAATAATCGGTACGGGCAGATGACATTCTGAATAATCGGTACGGGGAGATGACATAGTGAATAATCGGTACGGGCAGATGACATTCTGAATAATCGGTACGGGCAGATGATATCCTGAATAATCGGTATGGGCAGATGACATTGTGAATAATAGGCACGGGCAGATGACATTCTGAATAATCGGTACGGGCAGATGATATCCTGAATAATCGGTATGGGCAGATGACATTGTGAATAATCGGTACGGGCAGATGACATTCTGAATAATCGGGCAGATGACATTCTGAATAATCGGTACGGGGAGATGACATAGTGAATAATCGGTACGGGGAGATGACATAGTGAATAATCGGTACGGGCAGATGACATTGTGAATAATCGGCACGGGCAGATGACATTGTGAATAATCGGTACGGGCAGATGACATTGTGAATAATCGGTATGGGCAGATGACATTGTGAATAATCGGAACGGGCAGATGACATTGTGAATAATCGGCACGGGCAGATGACATTGTGAATAATCGGCACGGGCAGATGACATTGTGAATAATCGGCACGGGCAGATGACATTGTGAATAATCGGCACGGGCAGATGACATTGTGAATAATCGGTACGGGCAGATGACATTGTGAATAATCGGTACGGGCAGATGGCATTCTGAATAATCGGTACGGGCAGATGACATTCTGAATAATCGGTACGGGGAGATGACATTCTGAATAATCGGTACGGGCAGATGACATTGTGAATAATCGGTACGGGGAGATGACATTCTGAATAATCAGTACGGGCAGATGACATTCTGAATAATCGGTACGGGCAGATGACATTCGGAATAATCGGTACGGGGAGATGACATTGTGAATAATCGGTACGGGGAGATGACATTGTGAATAATCGGTACGGACAGATGACATTCGGAATAATCGGTACGGGGAGATGATATTCTGAATAATCGGTATGGGCAGATGACATTCTGAATAATCGGTACGGGCAGATGACATTCTGAATAATCGGTACGGGCAGATGACATTGCGAATAATCGGTATGGGCAGATGACATGCTGAATAATCGGTACGGGGAGATGACATTGTGAATAATCGGTATGGGCAGATGACATTCTGAATAATCGGTATGGGCAGATGATATTCTGAATAATCGGTATGGGCAGATGACATTCTGAATAATCGGTACGGGCAGATGACATTGTGAATAATCGGTATGGGCAGATGACATTGTGAGTAATCGGTACGGGGAGATGACATTGTGAATAATCGGTATGGGCAGTTGACATTGTGAATAATCGGTACGGGGAGATGACATTGTGAATAATCGGTATGGGCAGTTGACATTCTGAATAATCGGTGCGGGCAGATGACATTGTGAATAATCGGTATGGGCAGATGACATTCTGAATAATCGGTACGGGGAGATGACATTCTGAATAATCGGTACGGGCAGATGACATTGTGAATAATCGGTACGGGGAGATGACATTCTGAATAATCGGTACGGACAGATGATATTCTGAATAATCAGTACGGGGAAATGACATTGTGAATAATCGGTACGGGCATATGACATTCTGAATAATCGGTACGGTCAGATGACATTCTGAATAATCGGTACGGTCAGATGACATTCTGAATAATCGGTACGGTCAGATGACATTCTGAATAATCGGTACGGGCAGATGACATTCTGAATAATCGGTACGGGGAGATGACATTGTGAATAATCGGTACGGGCAGATGACATTGTGAATAATCGGTACGGACAGATGACATTGTGAATAATCGGTACGGACAGATGACATTCTGTATAATCGGCAAGGGGAGATGACATTGTGAATAATCGGTACGGGCAGATGATATTCTGAATAATCGGTACGGGCAGATGACATTCTGAATAATCGGTACGGGGAGATGACATTCTGAATAATCGGTACGGGGAGATGACATTGTGAATAATCGGTACGGGCAGATGATATTCTGAATAATCGGTACGGTCAGATGACATTCTGAATAATCGGTACGGGCAGATGACATTCTGAATAATCAGTACGGGCAGATGACATTCTGAATAATCAGTACGGGCAGATGACATTCTGAATAATCGGTATGGGCAGATGACATTCTGAATAATCGGTATGGGCAGATGATATTCTGAATAATTGGTATGGGCAGATGATATTCTGAATAATCAGTACGGGCAGATGACATTCTGAATAATCAGTACGGGCAGATGACATTCTGAATAATCGGTACGGGCAGATGACATTCTGAATAATCGGTACGGGCAGATGATATTCTGAATAATCAGTACGGGCAGATGACATTCTGAATAATCAGTACGGGCAGATGACATTCTGAATAATCAGTACGGGCAGATGATATTCTGAATAATCAGTACGGGCAGATGACATTCTGAATAATCAGTACGGGCAGATGATATTCTGAATAATCGGTACGGGCAGATGACATTCTGAATAATCGGTACGGGGAGATGACATTCTGAATAATCGGTACGGGGAGATGACATTGTGAATAATCGGTACGGGCAGATGATATTCTGAATAATCGGTACGGTCAGATGACATTCTGAATAATCGGTACGGGCAGATGACATTCTGAATAATCAGTACGGGCAGATGACATTCTGAATAATCAGTACGGGCAGATGACATTCTGAATAATCGGTATGGGCAGATGACATTCTGAATAATCGGTATGGGCAGATGATATTCTGAATAATTGGTATGGGCAGATGATATTCTGAATAATCAGTACGGGCAGATGACATTCTGAATAATCAGTACGGGCAGATGACATTCTGAATAATCGGTACGGGCAGATGACATTCTGAATAATCGGTACGGGCAGATGACATTCTGAATAATCAGTATGGGCAGATGACATTCTGAATAATCAGTACGGGCAGATGACATTCTGAATAATCGGTACGGGGAGATGACATTCTGAATAATTGGTATGGGGCAGATGATATTCTGAATAATCGGTACGGGCAGATGATATTCTGAATAATCGGTATGGGCAGATGACATTGTGAATAATCGGTACGGGCAGATGATATTCTGAATAATCGGTACGGGCAGATGATATTCTGAATAATCGGTACGGGCAGATGACATTCTGAATAATCAGTATGGGCAGATGACATTCTGAATAATCGGTATGGGGCAGATGACATTCTGAATAATCAGTATGGGCAGATGACATTCTGAATAATCGGTATGGGGCAGATGATATTCTGAATAATCGGTATGGGGCAGATGATATTCTGAATAATCGGTACGGGCAGATGATATTCTGAATAATCGGTACGGGCAGATGATATTCTGAATAATCGGTATGGGCAGATGATATTCTGAATAATCGGTATGGGGCAGATGATATTCTGAATAATCGGTATGGGCAGATGATATTCTGAATAATCAGTATGGGCAGATGACATTCTGAATAATCGGTATGGGTCAGATGACATTCTGAATAATCGGTATGGGGCAGATGATATTCTGAATAATCGGTACGGGCAGATGATATTCTGAATAATCGGTATGGGCAGATGATACTCTGAATAATCGGTATGGGGCAGATGACATTGTGAATAATCGGTACGGGCAGATGATATTCTGAATAATCGGTACGGGCAGATGATATTCTGAATAATCGGTACGGGCAGATGACATTCTGAATAATCAGTATGGGCAGATGACATTCTGAATAATCGGTATGGGCAGATGACATTGTGAATAATCGGTACGGTCAGATGATATTCTGAATAATCGGTACGGGCAGATGACATTCTGAATAATCAGTATGGGCAGATGATATTCTGAATAATCGGTATGGGGCAGATGATATTCTGAATAATCGGTACGGGCAGATGATATTCTGAATAATCGGTATGGGCAGATGATATTCTGAATAATCGGTATGGGGCAGATGACATTCTGAATTCAGAAATGTTGTATCATTCATCTCTAATAATTATTTTTATAATTCATTATTATAACTTTATTATTATTATTGTATTTAATTATAATTATTTTACAATTATATTATTATTATTATTAATCAGCAAACCTTTTACAAATAAGCAATTTTTTTTTTTTTTTTTTTTTTTACAAATAAGTAATTTAGAGAAGGACATGAGGCGAAACTCAGCATGTGAGACGGTGGATATTGGTGATCTGGCGAGAGAAACTGACCTGTAGAGCGTCGTCTTCTTTGACCAGCTCTTTCTGGGGGAACAGGTCCCGGGCCTGAATGTACTCCAGGCTGGGCGGTCCCTCCTCACCCTGAAAACACACACACACACACACACACACACACACAATTAGATATCAACTTCATTAAACAAACAGTTCCAAATCGCATGAATGCAACTGTACATGAACATCATTCATGAGGTATGAACAGGTGGGTCACATGATTGTGTCATTTAAGCGTTCTGTGTGTAACTTCCTCATGCACGCATATGGACAGTGGAAACCTGCATCTCTCATCTGACAATTACAGCAATGACGTATCCGTTCTGCTTCGGTCAGAAAACACAATCAACCTGAGGCGCATGACTGATGGCGCGACTACAGGACAAATTAACTATTAGTAAGAGATGACAGACAAGCACAACAGCTGTCATCAGAGATAAACATCAACATCAACCATATTCAATGTATATCAGCCTGAGTTATGAGCAATTACTGAGTGATTGTTCATATGACATGCACTAGAGCTGAATGATTTGAGAGGAAAATCGTGTTTTTTTTCTAGTAAAGATTGCAATTTTGATTTAAAAGATAAAAAAAGAGCTCCAGATATACTAGGCTTGTGTACGGATCCACAAAAAACTAATCAGATTTATCAATAAAACTATGAAACAACAAGAAATATAATAAAAATAAGTATTATTATTATTACATACAGTTATCATCATTTATTATTACTATACAATTATTCACAACAATACTGATCTTTATTATTTTTATTAAAACTATTTTGCAAATAAGAAATTAACTGTAAAATATATAAAAAAAATATCAAAATACTTTAATTTATAAAATAATATTATACAATTATTATTAAAACTATTTTGCAAATTAGATTACTTGTAAAATATAATTAAATAACCATTATTATTTATCAAAAGAACTATTATTATTACTACATGTAATAAAATATATTATAATTATTGATTACAATACAGTTATTTAAAAATGTATTTATTACTATTAAAACTATTAGCAAATAATAAATTACGATTATAAAAATATAATTGAAAAAATCACTTAAATTTAATAAAAAAAATAAATGTAACTATAAATAAATAAATGTAACTGTAGAATTATAATACTAATATTTATGTCTTAATAACTTTATTTTACTATACAATTATTCATAACAATAATACTGATCTTTATTATTATTATTATTATTAAAACTATTTGCAAATAATAAATTACGATTATAAAAATATAATTGAAAAATCACTTAAATTTAATAAAAAATATAAATGTTACTATAAATAAATAAATGTAACTGTAGAATTTATAATACTAATATTTATGTCTTAATATCTTTATCTTTTATATATCATTTAGGCAGAAAACCGCATGAATCACGTAAAGCTGCTTTACTTTTTGGAAATTTAGGAAAAAAATTGTGAAGTTTTATTAGAAACGTTATTTTTATTATACATGCCAACACAGATATGAAACAAAAACTAAACCCTGTAGTAAATAAAGCACATGACTGACGTATATAAGCATGGAAATAAACACACACACACACACACAGGACCATCCTTTGACTAATTTTGCACAATATTTAAGTATTATGTGCGTCAGAAAGGTGTCATCGCAGGGATACGTGATCACCAGCATCACGTAGTGGATTAAACATTGATCTAAAGAGACCTTGAGCCTCCGTTCACATCACAGGACGAGGTGAAAGACCACACACACACACACACACACACACACACACACACACACACACACACACACACACACACACACACACACACACACACACACACACACACACACACACACACACACACACACACACACACACACACACACACACACACACACACACACACACACACACACACACACACACACACACACACACACACACACACACACACACACACAGTTTACAACAATCAAAACAAGACTGCTTCCATGAATCTGACGTCTGCACTGAAGGAGATGCATTAGATGCGTTCAGACATTGTGTTTGTACAACATTATGGAAAACTTCATAATAGCATGCACAATAAGGCCAGGAACAAAAGTGGCCACCGGGAAAATCGATCCAAGGTCAAAAGGTCAGACCTCACAACAGTGGGACCGAGTGAATCTTGGTTACGAAGTTGATTTGCGATGGACTGAAATCTATTCAACATGTCAAAGCAACGAAAGACTCACATAATTGTATATATTATGTCCCTTGCATATGTTAAACAGCCTTTTAGCCCTGATTATATTCATAATTTAATGTCCTTTCCAGGGTTTCTCAAACATTTTATTCAATTAAATGTTTAAGTGCCCACTCAAACGAATCCATACATTTAATTGCATTTTAAAATTGTTAAATTAAATGCTTTTTAATTGACTTTTGAAAACAAGAAGTAGCCGAGATGTTCTAGTTTTAGTATTTTTGAGGCCAAAACTTTGTAAAGAAATGTCAAAAATGACTTTTCCCACCATTCTGACTAGTGTTAGACCGATATATCGGCCGATATTTGCCGATATTTTTACGTGTATCGGCTGATTCAAGGCCGCTGCGTCCGCCGATATTTTTTTCCCTGCATTATTTACAGACAGGCGTCCACAGGGCAGCTCTCACCATCTTCAAACTCTCTCGCTCTCCCTCCCTCGCGCATATTAATCAAAATCAATTGAGAATTGACACGATGGTAAAAGGTGGAAAGACTGAAGTTTCACGGTGAGCATTGGGAGATTTTCTCCTGAATTACCGCTGGTGTTGCTCTACAAGAGATTAAGTGAAGTGCACCTACACTCTAAAAAATGCTGGGTTAAAAATAACCCAAGTTGGGTTGAAAATGGACTAACACATCAATTGGGTTGTTTTAAGCAAACATTTAACCCAACCGCTGGGTCAAAACAACCCAATTGCTGGGTTAGTCCATATTCAACCCAACTTGGGTTATTTTTAACCCAGCATTTTTTAGAGTGTAGCCATTAAATGACTAGGTTGTAAACAGTTTTAAAATGAAGTATAGTACAGTCAGTGTGCACTTTATTATGCTGCTTGCTTGTTGATACTGTGCGCAATAGTGTAATTATTTTATTTATGCTAAAATATTTATTTTCAGAATTTATTTTCACCACTGAACTCTTTTTTTCTTGTTCTACCTCACCTGTTTTTACTATTTTTTTTAGTTCAATAAATGTTCCTTTTTTAAATTGTAAATTTTAAATTATCATCCTGATCATTGTGTCATTTTTATGTTGTAAATTGAGGGAGCAAAAGCAGAATCGGCTCCAAATATCGGCTCATGAAAATCGTCAGCTCGTATCGCTCATCGGCTAAGGCTGATGAAAAAAAATCGGTATCGGCACTAAAAAAAAATCGATCGATAATTCTGACCATGTTAAAGTAAACCAATATCTTGAATATTTTGTCATTTGAATATAGCAGGGTTTCTGCAGGACTTAAATTTAAGACCTTTTTAAGAAAACGTAAGGGATGCGTGATATTATCGGCACAACATCAGAATCGGCCGATAAACGCTTAACCCTTCTCCGGGCTCTTTTCTGACCCCAAAGGGCGTTTGGATACATTGGATTGTATTTCATGTCGCATTTTTGTTAATCCTGATTTCTCACAACTTGTGTGTTTTGGCATAATAAAAGTCCCGCTGCTCGCGAGGCGTGTGTTGCGTTCATCTCATTAACAATCGCTCCAGTGGTTCCTCAGCTCCACAACACTCGTCCTGCTCTGCTTCACTACAGTAACGTTAATAATCACATCCACATGATTTCTGCCCGAGTCCTGTCCCGATTCTTTCTCGATTTCTTTCTTTTCCCACCGGCTGTGAGCTGAAGACCACATGTCCCGAGATTCTGCGCTCAAACGTGGCATCATCAAACTACGCCTTTGTTTTGAACAGGCGACCTCTAGCGGACGGAAAACGTACATAGTGCAGCGTTAATGCCATGATTTTGAATTTAAGTTAACTTTCTGATCTAATTTAAGACATTTTTAAGGTCTTAGGAAGTTGCGGAAGGTCTAATTAAATCTTTAAAAGACCAGTGGAAACCCTGATATAGTGATTTTTAGATTAACGAACTGCGTTCACACCATAGACTGTAAAAAAATATGGACGTAGTGTCCGTGACGTAGGGTCGAGCTGGCCGTCGCCATCTTGTCAGCGCGTCACTCCCGGATAACAGAAAATGGGCAAAGAGGCGGGACGTGGGCGGAGCTGAGGTGACGACTAACAGACAGCAGACAAACAGCAATCCACCTGTCACTCAAAGTGGCCACGCCCTTAATTATGCAGAACTTTAAGGCTTTATATAATGTAAACGAATGAGTTATAAAATAATTCACCCCCTCACAGTCGTCATGAAGGGCAAAATTAGCCGTATAGACCAAAACCACAGTTTGTCCCAGACTGTAAACATGTGTTCTTCTGCTGTAAAGTTGGGCATTTTAACATGAGCTCGATGAGATTCTGCTCCTTCTGGAGTCTGTCTCTAGTGGCCAGACCATGAACTGCAGTTTAACTCACTTCCCCATCGGCTTCAAGAGAAACTGCGGGCTTGATTCACACCTGACAGTGATGGTTATTATTAAAACACAGCTCAATGTCTGTCTGATAGGGATAGTTCACTAAAAACTATTCACTCACATTAGTCACATTAGAATACAGAAAAAAGGCTATTTTGCTATTGGTAAATAACTGAGAAAGTATTGAAGTCACATGACATTTACTTATTAAATCGTAATAAAGTAAACGCATTATTTTTCACCTTGTACTCCTCAAAATGACCCTCAAGTGCAGCAGTGAAGCTTCATAGCTGTTCCTGAAGTGTGTCTGCAGGTTTGTGGGGAAGGTTTTGGTGTGTGTCAGTTGGGAGAGACACAGAGCAAATGACCCACACACTCCGTCTAGCGTCCCGCAGACACACACACCCCGTCTACCACAGACAGATGGACAGAGGACACCTGTGTGTGTGTGTGTGTGTGTGTGTGTGTGTGTGTGTGTGTGTGTGTGTGTGTGTGTGTGTGTGTGTGTGTGTGTGTGTAACCTGACTGGCACAACAGCAGCTGTGCCATGAAACACACAAACACACAAACACACACACACACACACACACTGACTGGACAGATTCAAGCAGGACTCATATTTTCATATTATTTAAATCATGATATATATCATATTTTCAAAATTGGATCTTATAATTATGACTTAGCATGTCATATTTTTGACTTTTTATCTAATAATGAGGACTTTTAAAATAATATTTTCAACATTTTATCTTATTATGACTTAGAATATCACATTTTCGACTTTTTATCTCACTCTTATGACTTAAAATCATAATTTTGACTTTTTTATTTAATAATGAGGACTTTTAAAATCATATTTTCAACATTTTATCTCTTAATGATGACTTTATGATCATTGAAATGAGCTGATTAAATGCATTCTGTCTGTCCATCCTTCCATCCATCCATCCATCCATCCATCCATCCATCCATCCATCCATCCGTCTGTCTATCCATCCATCCATCCACAATCGTTCTGTCTGTCCATCCTTCCATCATTCAATCATTCTGTCTGTCTATCGCTCCATGCGTCCATCCACCCATTAATCATTCTGTCTGTCCATCCTTCCATCCATTCATCCATCCATCCATCCATCCATCCGTCTGTCTATCTATCCTACCATCCATCCATCCATCCATCCATCCGTCTGTCTATCTATCCTACCATCCATCCATCCATCCGTCTGTCTATCTATCCTACCATCCATCCATTCATCCATCCATCCGTCTGTCTATCTATCCTACCATCCATCCATTCATCCATCCATCCATCCATCCATCCGTCTGTCTATCTATCCTACCATCCATCCATTCATCCATCCATCCGTCTGTCTATCTATCCTACCATCCATCCATTCATCCATCCATCCATCCATCCATCCGTCTGTCTATCTATCCTACCATCCATCCATCCATCCCTCCAATCGTTCTGTCTGTCTATCGCTCCATGCGTCCATACATTTTGCTCATAAAACCGTCAAGTTTCACATTGTTTTGATTTCTGAGAATCATATGTCATTATGACTCTATGGAGTATTCAGTTTATTTAAATTCACTTTTTAAAACATATTAAAAAAATGGTGAGTTTTGAATAAATCTCCTCGCTCACACAGCTCTATCAAGACTCGCCACACTCCCAGAATGCCCATGGGTTTACTCCCACAATTCCACGGGGCAGACGGTGGCATGTTGCTATGGCAACACTGTCTGATAGTTCAGATGAAGACACAGAGGTCATGATGCTCACATGAGAACTGAGCTCCATGAGTTCTGCGTTTACATCTATAATTAGGATTCAAACGGAAATATTAATAAACTTCTGTAGAGCTGTTTTTCTTTAGCTGCAGTTAAACAAGTTTATGACTGAAGAATCTCATTAAATATTTTATGTATAATTATTAAAATTACAAAAATGCATAATCCACCCATCCATCAATCATTCTGTCTGTCTATCCTTCCATCCATCGTTCGGTCTGTCTATTGTTCCATCCATCCGTCGGTCTGTCTATTGTTCCATCCATCCATCCATACAAATATTCATTCTGTCTATCATTCCATCCATCCGTCTGTCTATCCATCCTTCAGTCTATCTATCCATCTATCCATCATTCTGTCTGTCTATCCTTCCATCCATCGTTCGGTCTGTCTATCCTTCTATCCATCATTCTGTCTGTCTATCCTTCCATCCATCGTTCGGTCTGTCTATCCTTCTATCCATCGTTCTGTCTGTCCATCCATCCATCCATCCATCCACCCATCCGCCTGTCTATTGTTCCATCCATCCAATAATTCATTTTGTCTATCATTCCATCCATCCGTCTGTCTATCCATCCTTCAGTCTATCTATCCTTCCATCAATCATTCTGTCTGTCTATCGTTCCATCCATCCATCCATCCATCTGTCTATTGTTCCATCCATCCGTCCATCCATCCATCCATCCATCCGTCCATCCGTCCATCCGTCCATCCATCCATCCATTCGTCTTTCCTTCCATTTTTCCATCCATCCATCCATCCATCCATCCGTTTGTCTGTCTATTGTTCCATCCATCCATCCGTCTGTCTATCCTTCCATCCATCCAGCCATCCTTCCATCAATCGTTTTGTCTGTCTATCGTTCAATCCATCCGTCTGTCTGTCTATTAGTCTGTCTATTGCTCCATCCATCTGTCCATTCATCCATATATCTATCTATTTATCCGTCCATCTGTCTATCCTTCCATTATCCATCCATCATTCTATCCATCCATCAATCCATCCATCCGTTAATCCATCTATCCTTCCATCCTTCTGTCCATTCATCAATCATTTAGTCTATCTGTCTGTCTAGCTATCCTTGCATCCATCCATCCATCCATCCACCCTTCTATCCATCCATCCATCTATCCATTGTTCTATCCATCCATCCATCTATCCATTGTTCTATCCATCCATCTATCCATTGTTCTATCCATCCATTCATCTATCCATTGTTCCATCCATCCATCCATCCATCCATCCATCCATCCATCCATCCATCCATCCATCTATCTATCTATCTATCTATCTATCTATCTATCCATTGTTCTATCCATCCATCCATCTGTCTTTCTGTCCATCTATCTATCGTCCCATCTATCAACCCAGCCACTCATCAATCCGTCTATTTATCCTTCTATCCATCCATCTATCAATCAATCCACCTATCAATCCATCCATCTATGCATCTGTCTATCCATCCATCCATTTGCAGGTAGTTTACATTTGGACACAATGAGTAAAAAGAGCGACAGAGTAAAAAAAAAAAAGGGATACATAGAATCAGAACTGCTGTCAACTCAGAAAAGGCTTGATCTGCAGATTCTGCCCCCAGTGAGACGGGAAACTGCTGAAGGACAGAGAGAGAGAGAGAGAGAGAGAGATGATAACGAATAAATAGACGTGGCTTATGTCACGCTTGATAACTACACAAAACGTTTGCTCTTCGTTTGCAACTTTGTATCAGTGTCAAAAGCTCATTTAATGAGAGACCGTCTGTCTGCTGTACATCCTCATTAGCGTAAGGTGGCTAAAGCAGAGACATCTCGAAAAACAAAGTCACATGACCATGTCTTAACATGCTGCCTACGTAGTGCACTAGATTTCGCAACAGAGTCTAAGTGTGTATCTGGCAGGAATGGAGAATCGAGGGGGAAAGTTGTGTCAGTTAAGAGAAATGAATGCCCGCAGAGCTCTTGTATTAGCCAAAGAAATCTCTTCACTCCTCAGCCGCCCTCTTTATCCCATGTAAATTATCCAGCACTTTCTCCATTAAGCAGATGAATGGAAAGCCATTCTTTCCGTGTCCCCGAGGCATCGAGCCAGCGGTCGGCCCATAGAAACGCCCTTGATGGTGAAATCCCAGCATTCACTGCTCGGGACGATCGCTCCTTACTGGAACCAGTGTGAGGCTGACAGAGGAAGAACGTCATTCGTTTACACTAGTGTGGAGTGTGTGTACTATGAGCTATGAAAAGACAACGTGTGTGAACGGTGGAACATGCTCTAATGAACGGTTTAGGGAAACAAATGAACACACACACACCTTGTGGAAGCGTTTGGTACTGCATCCAAACACAATCTTACTCAAAGCTCATTTTTTGAAATATCAAGCTCAAATTTGGAACACAACTTTGTTTTCGAAAATATATATTTCAAACAATTAAAAATAGCATTTCTCATAAAGCATTTAATATTTATGAGAGTTTAAGTAGGAAATTACATTTTTTGGGGTCCATGCTCAAAGTGATTATCAGGTAGTAAATTAATTATAACTACTGCATAAATGTAATTTAATACCATAAAATCACCTAAAAAAAATACAAGCCGTTGAATAAAAACCATCAAACTAAAATATAGTGCATTCTTTAATGACTTGACCACCATGTAAAGAGTTAAAATTAAACTCTTAAAATTAGTTAGTTAACATTGTACTAAAATTAATAAATGTTTTTTTTTTATCATCAGTTATTGTAATTTCAGCATTTAGTAATACATAAAGTCGAGCTAACGTGGAATAATAATGAACAGTTGTGATGTAATGATGATAAAGATTAAGATTAATAAATGCATTGCTATTGTTAGTTAATGCGTTAGCTAATGTTAACTAATGCAACACTTGTAAAGCGTTACCAAACATTCCAGGTTTGTAGGGCTATAATAATAATAATAATAATAATAATAATAATAAAAATGACTAAAAACACAACAGGAAATTACAACTGTAATATTCCACTTTTAAATAAATTGGTAGTTAAGAAAAATAGAATTAATAATAATAATAATAATAATAATAATAATAATAATATTATATTTTTTTCAAATGTACATAATAATAATAATAATAATAATTTTGTATCATTGTTTTTATTAATTAATTAATTAATTAATTCAAAACAATTACTGTAATATTCCACTTTAAAATTAATTAGTATTTAATAAAAATATAATAAATAACAATGATCATAATATATTTATTTCACGTTTTCATAATAATAATTTTGTATTATTATTATTTTTAATTATTATTATTATTATTATTATTATTATTATTATTATTATTATTATTATTATTATTATTATTATTATTATTAATTAAAAACCAAAATGACTAAAACACAACAGGAAATATTACTATAATAATCCACTTTAAAATAAATTAGTATTTAAGAAAAATATAATAATTAATCATAATATTTTTATTTCACATTTTCATAATAATAATTTATTATTATTTTAGCTATTATCATTGTATTATTATTATTATTATTAATAATAATAATAATAATTAATAACAAAAATGACTAAAAACACAACAGGAAATATTACTGTAACATTCCACTTCAAAATAAATAAGAAAAATATAATACAAATAATTAATAATAATAGTACTACTACTAATAATAATAATTTTATTTCACATTTCAACTGTATAATAATTAATAATAATAATAATAATATATTACTGTAATATTTCACTTTAAAATAAATTGGTATTTAAGAAAAATATAGTAAATTATATTTTGTTTATTATTATTTTTCACACATTACAAATGTAAAATTACAATGCTAATATTCATATCTGTCTTCATTTTCAAACATTAAACCATCAAACTGTAATTGTGACGTAAAAGCAGAGCCTCAAAGCTTCTCTAGTGTTGATAAGACACTCATTACAGAAGAGAAGAAGTTTCCCAAAGTCCACAAATGACTCAAAGCGGCCGATCATGAGCTGCTGGCGAGTCCATGAACACAGCGCTGCGCTTCACCCTTAAACATGCACTTTCACATCCCTTTCACTCATTAAACTGCTGCTTTTGGCATTTGATGAGCCATCTCGTGATTTTGGATGTGTTTCAATTAATCATACAGCCGTAACCAGATGTAGAAAAGTGAATGTCAACATGAAATTGACTAAAGTTAGATTATAAACACAAGCTACAGCGGTGATGTTCAGATGTGGAGGCGCCAGACAAGAGCAATAAATCACAGAACTGAGAGAGGTGATGGATTTAAGATCAATCTTTCTGATGGACTCGTGTTTTCCATCCATCACTCAGTGAATCCCATGAGCAATTCATCACGGTCATTTCATTGCGCCTTTTCTTTCTCAATAATATCTTTTGTTAGTGAAAGACGGAGACATTGTGGTTCAGCCCAGCAGCCAAACCTCCTGAAAGAGACGCCGGACGGCCTCAGCGGAAAGAGATTCGACTGTCCTAATGAGACGAGCTATATAAAGCTCAGAGTGACAGCGGGATCTTCAAACACACACACACACACTCCTCTTACACAAGCTACACGACAGAAATAGAGACAAAACTGAGACCAAACGCAAGAGAAGCGATGAGAAAAGCAGAAAGGAGGAGGAGATGGTGTGAACAGGGAGGCTAGAAACATTCTAACAACGCAAAACAAACGTTCAGACAACGCATGTCAAGACTGCAGTCCCTAAAACAACTGAAATACACAAATGTCAAAAAACTACACTGAAACTGTTGCCCAAAACTATTAAAACTTAAACTGAAAATTAAATAAAATGATAAAAGCACAAAATATTACTCAAACTGAAATTAAAACAAAATCTGAAATTTATAAAAAATAAATGCAAATTCTAAATATAAAAACTACAACAGTATATAAATAATGCTAACATGATACTGGTCACATTGTACATATTTAATTTATTTATTTAATATTTATGATTTATTTACTAATATATATTCTTGCAATGCTATGGATCATATTTAGGTAATAACTATACACACGTAAAGAGATTATTAGAGAAAGATATTTAATTTAACCTGCTCAGCCACATTATCTTCAAACTGTTACTACAATAACATCATGAAAATCATGAAAATATTGATATTGTATTTATTAATAATATATATTAACAGTGGAAAAGCAAAAACATGTGAAATGAAGCTTTGCACATATTAAATAGATTTTTTATTTATTTAATTAATTAATTAATTTCTATTTATATATATATATATTTATATATATATTTATATATATATATATATATATATATATATATATATATATATATATATATATATATATAAAGACAGTAGTAAATGGAAAATCAAAAACATGTGAAATTAAACTTTGTACATATTTAATAGATTTCTTTTGTATTTAATTTATCATTTAATTTCTATTTTTATTTTATTTATTAATAAAATATATATTGACAGTAGTCAATGGAAAAATAAAACCATGTAAAATGAAACTTTGTACATATTTTATTTATTTTTTATTTATTTAATTTATTTAATCTCAATTTTTATTGTATTTATTAATACTATATATTAACAGTGGAAAAGCAAAAACATGCGAAATGAAGCTTTGTACATATTTAATATTTTTCATGTATTTAATTTATCATTTCATTTCTAATTTTATTTTATTTATTAGAATATATATTGACAGTGGACAAGCAAAAACATGTGAAATGAAGCTTTGTACATATTTAACCAATTTATTTTTATTTATTTAATGTATTATTTAATTTCAATTTTTATTGTATGTATTAATAATATATATATAGACAGAAGTAGATGTAACATGTAAAATTAAGCTTTGTTTATGTTTTATTTATTTTTCATGCATTTAATTTATTTGATTTCTATTTTTCTTTTATATATATATATATATAGACCGCAGTAAACAGAAAAGCAAAAACGTGAAATGAAGCTTTGTACATATGTACAACATGTTTCTAAAGATAAGATAAGTACAATTTCTATTTTTATTTTATTTATTAATAATATATATATATATATATATAGACAGTAGTAGATGTAAAACATGTGAAATGAAGCTGGTGTAAGTGAGAAACATTCTCCTTCATGCATAAAGTGCATTTCCAGACACAAAAAGACGGCAAAACCCCGTTAGAAGTCACACGAGGTTCCCATCTCACATAACCAGACATCAGCGTTCACAAGAAACAATGTTCTTGTGTCAAAAAATGGTTTATGAACCTTTAGATGAGGTCAGGTGACCCGATACCAATCATCTCATCACTTGAAGAGTTTGGGAGGAAAGCGGTCCCGTCGGAGGATGTGTCCTGTGGTCTCTGGGAAGGGTGATGGAGGACTGGCGTTGTTTTGCTTGGTCACGCTCCTCCTGCCCATCCCACACGGCTCTAGAGTAACACTACACACACCAGAGCCGCTCCTAATCATACAGTTATAACTACAGTAACTCCCGCTGAACGTTTACTGAATTCTTGCACCCGGGAACAACACAAGACACCATTAGGGTTGTGCGATATTGAAGAAAAATGCGATATCCTTGTTAAATAATGCGATATGCGATACGATATAGTGTGTAAAATCTATTTCTTTCCCCAACTGATATCTTCCACTTAAAGCATAACCGACTGTGTGTACATGAATACTCATCAAGACAGACATTTTGACATAACTGTGTGTGTATTTGACAGTTCGAGTGTGTAACACGACACGGAAAAAAGAACGGCTTGTGCGCACGTTTCGGTGTGTGTGTGTGTGTGTCAGACAGCGCGAGACTGCAAAGAGTTGTTTATCGCAAGTTATTGCGTTTAATAGGGTTGGGTATCGTTTGGGTTTTTTTCGATTCCGGTGCCAAACCGATACTTTTAAAACGGTACCGGTGCCTAAACGGTGCCTGAACCGATACTTAAAATAAAAAAAAAGGCCACAAAACGAGGTGGATGACATTAAATGGCTTTTTATTTTATTTAAATTGAACCATTTATTAAAAGTTTAATGTATACTTAAATGTATGAATATAAATAAATACAAAACACAATTTACTTATTTACAAATTATTATTGACTTATTATTGACTAAGCCACCTAACCCAACTACAACAAGCCTAATATAACTCTAAATAACAGTTACAGTAATAACAGCTGTCGTCTGTATTCTTGCTCTGCTAAAAACCAGCTTCAGCTTTATTTTGAAATATGATCATATTCTCTGGCTAAATATTTTAGAACGCATCGCCTTATTGTTTCCATGGCGACGCGTCATGTTTCTCACATGACACACAGCGGCCGCAATAGCGCTGACAGCTCAGCTGTATCGGGTTTATTTCATTTTTTATTTTTATTCAAAATATTCACAAACTTCTTAACTGTGTCACGAACTATCTGATGTTCAAATGTGTGAGTGAATGTGTGTTAGTTGATCTATAAAGCGCAATGGGCGGCGCCATGTTAGTTTGCGCCTCAGAATCGGATCTGTCGGATTTACAACACTTGAGTTCATTCTCGTCTCACGAAATACATGAAAGTAAGTGACCAGTGAACTGGAAGAAGAATAGAGTAAACTATATAGTTACTATATAATGTGCATGTATCTGATGTGAATAAAACACGTAACGTTAGTCAAATTATAACCGCCTGAAAGGATTGTCATTGCCGTTTTCATAGACATCAGTGTGTGTTTTGTTGCTAGTAGCCTACTTATGATCATTTAAATGTCTGAAACCTGAAATAAACATGATGTGGTTGAAAACACTGAATAGTTGTCATGAGATGTGGTTGAAAACACTGAATAGTTGTCATGAGATGTGGTTGAAAACACTGAATAGTTGTCATGAGATGTGGTTGAAAACACTGAATAGTTGTCATGAGATGTGGTTGAAAACACTGAATAGTTGTCATGAGATGTGGTTGAAAACACTGAATAGTTGTCATGAGATGTGGTTGAAAACACTGAATAGTTGTCATGAGATGTGGTTGAAAACACTGAATAGTTGTCATGAGTTGTGATGTGACCAGCGCTGAGCGTCTGTCTCGGCGCCAGCCAAAGCGCAAAAGCACGTTTGAATTTTGGCACCGAAATGAGGAACCGACATCTGCGTTCTGATTCGGTCCGGTACATACCGGTTATATAAGTACCATATTGGCACCGAGTTTCGGTACCCAACCCTAGCGTTTAAAAACTTTTTTAACGTCAAGCAAGTCACAGTCGTGTGCTCAGTCTATTCTCTGCTATTGCGTCGACCTAAAACGTACACTTTCACAATGTTGAAGTAGCCTATTAAAATCATTCCGATATTGCGTACCCTTGCGATATGCATATTGCTATATGTACATTTTCAATATATTGCGCAGCCCTAGACACCATTATGACAAAGTTTGCTAAGTAGTATTTCCTACTAAAGGTGTTTTGTATATATAAAAGGCTGTATTTGACACTAAGTGTATCCATAGCAGTGGTGGGCGTGGCCTTGGACGGCAACATGCCCAGTGCTTTATGGGTATTGAAGTTTTTTTTACCTATTTGCAAAAGGGAAGAAAACAGCCTTTTTTCTCCATTTCCTCTAGAAAGGCGAAACATTTTGTAAAATCTGTTTTACTGAAAACACATTTTGCCAGCGGTGAAGCAGTCAAGGTACTACAATTACTACTACTAAAATACAAATAGAACAAAACGCACATAAAAACTTAAATGAAGCATGAAGATAAAAAACTAAACCTAAAAAAACTACAATCGCACATTAATAATACTAAAATATCACAGGTGCTTTATGTCTCTGGATGATCTCCTGTCATACGACCTAGCTCCAGTTCTCTATTGTGTTACAGAACAGACACGGGCACAAATTACATTAGTGAGAGAGGTTTTGGGATGGGACGGCTATTGGTTTAATTCATTAAAACAATCATCATCATCATCATCATCATCATCTGTAATCCAGTGGAAGTGCAAGAGTTATATTGACTTTCAGAGATTATTACAGGACAGATATTCAGATTAAAACACATTCAAACACTTCCAGACATGCATTCATCCATAAATGAGTCTTATTTCCCACACTTCCATGTACAAAGGAGGAGAAAAAGTTATTATTTTTCATAAAGTGCTTCATCTGGGTTAACAGATGATCGAACGAGTCACTCATATTCGCAATATAACTGTACAGTATCTACTGTTTTTAAATGGAGAGCGTGTAGATATTTATTTGATTGTGCATTTCATTCATTTTAATGTAATTTTCTTCCAATGGGATGGCAAAAATAGATCCATAATGGATGCAACAGGAATATATCCAAATTAAATAAATTAGAAGCTTTTTGATACAATATCCACATAGTGAAGTTGAGCAATTAGCTGATTTTTTTTTTTTAAACAAAACCGAATTTAAAGTATTAATTTAGCCAATTTATTAATGCATTTAAACATTTAAAAACTGCACATACATCAACTCTTTAATGATAAAACTATGATTTCTACTCAAATTCACTGTTAAAATAAAAATATTTTAAATTGTGGATGTAATAACGTGTCAGATTTATTCAAACGCGCATTAAATAATGAAGACAACAGGTTATTAATATGTAATATAGTGCATATATTTGTTAAAATTATTTTTTTTCCAAACAAAATAGTTTATAGTCATTGAAATTGGTAAATATAATAATGTGTGACATTGTTTACAAGTCGTTTTATTGACGTCTTTCTGTGGTTGATATCAAAAGCATCAATGCAGCTTAAATCTTGTGATTATTATATATCCACGCTGTTGCACGATATTAAACGTCACCGTTTCAGTCAAAGCCACAACAGTTTCGTCCGAAACCGGAAAAATATGTATTTTGGGTTTATTATATATCTTGTGATTATTATATATACACACTGTTGCACGATATTAAACGTCACCGTTTCTGTCAAAGCCACAACAGTTTCGTCCGAAACCGAAAAATATGTATTTTGGGTTTCTGAAATTATAGCGCATCATTACAATCATAGTAACGGCGAGAAACAGTCAAACCTCCTGGAGGAGAAGAGATAAGATGATGAGGAGGAATGGAGATGAAGAGCAAATGCTTCTGCGTTCAGTCTCTCCCGCTGATACTGAATATTTCAGGAGCAGGAATATGTGAAAAGATCAGAGGCGTACCAGGGCCCGGCACGGAGCGAGAACACGCCTGAAACACAGCGATACGCAGAGATATCTGGGGCGGAACAGCACACACACACACACACACACACACCACGTTTCTAATAACCAACATCATCCACGCACAGACGGGCTGGACGCACCTCAGGAGATCCTGCAGTGACCAGCAGTGTCCTTCAACACAGGACAGAGAAACTACAGCCCCTCATATATTATATATAGCCCACACACACACACACACACACACACACACATCAGTTCAGCTCTATATTAACGCAACAAGCTCCTTCAGACCACCACTAACAGCCTGCACTTAGACTAATGATATATCATATGGCAGAAGAAATCTATATTGTGATAATCAATTTACAAATCATTTACAAAGCTTTAGAGTCTTTATAGTATTGTGATTATAAATATCACACTTAGACACTCTGCCCAAAAAACTCCATAATTATTGCCTAAATTATTGCCTGACATTTTACAACAGGGATTTATACTTATTTTACACCAAGAATATCACGCTCTTGAATGTATGTATGTATATATTTAACTTCTTTTTTTTTTTACTAATATAGTCAAATAATAAATTAATATAAAAATAGATGCGTGTGTGTGTGTATATATGAACACATTTATTTTTATATTTTTATATTATAGTAATTTATTTTTATATTTTTATATTATAGTAATATATTTGTATATTATAGTTATATATATATATATATATATATATATATATATATATGTACACACACACACACACACATTTATTTTTATATTTCATATATATTTATATATGAAATATTAAAATAAATGTGTGTGTGTATATATATAATATATATTTAAAAAATGTGTGTGTATATACACATACATACACAATTTTTTTTTGTAATATTATAATATATATTACAATATATAATATAAAAGTTACGGTGACGCATTGCTGCCACATACATATAATTTTTTTCTACTCAATTATGTCGTAATGCGATATGTCGTTTTAACGACATTTTTTCTCGTGATAACGAGAAGTTATGTCACTAAAACGTAATTTTCTCGTTAAAACAACATATATTTTCTCCTAATAAGGACATGTGCAGTATAGTATTGTGTAGCGCTGCACAATATATCGAAATTATCAAAATGTCGCAAATGTACATTTCGCAAGGGTATGCAATATCTGAATGATTTTAATAGGCTACTTCAACATTGTGAAAGTGTATGTTTTAGATCGACGCATATAGCAGAGAATAGACTGGGCACACGAATGACTTGCTTGACGTTAAAAAGAGTTATTAAACGCAATAACTTGCGATAAACAACTCTTTGCAGTCTCGCGCTGTCTGACACACACACCGAAAGGTGCGCACAAGCCGTTCTTTTTTTCGTGTCATGTTACACACTCGAATTTTGTTGTGACAAAATGTCCGTCTTGATGAGTTTTCATGTACACACAGTCGGTTATGCTTTAAGTGAAAGATATCAGTTGGGGAAAGAAATAGATTTTACACACTATATCGTATCGCATATCGCATTATTTCTTCAATATCCCACATCCCTATGTACAAAATATGCCTTTATCCACATTAGAGAATTTATATAGCCTAATTTCTAGATGCTAAACTATTTATTATGTACTAATACACTACTCCGTCATTTATGGTATTGTAGCTTGTCTATATAGTTGTAGAATATTTGAGTTTTTTTATTATAAGTTGTGTTTGTTTATATGTCAAATTCGGGATTTTTAATGACCACAGAGAGTCAGGACCTCGGTTTAACGTCTCATCCGGAGGATGATATATAATATAAAATAAAATAAGTGAAGGAACATGCATATAACCTGCTCTTTCATCATTTCCACAGTTCTGTTCGTACAACGGTATTTAAATACAGCGTATTAAAGAGTTTGCATTATTAATTATGACTATGCCTTATTTGAGAGTTGTGTACACGAGATATTTCCATCAAAAGGTTTTCCTTGATATGACGCTGAGGAAACGCTGTGAGATTGAAGCATAGTCACGACTCCCCATCTGCCCGCAGGGTTTACTGCAGCTCATCCGCGGGCCGCCCCGTGTGAAGCATCACAGCTGCCAGCGCGTGTGTGTGTGTGTGTGTGTGTGTGTGTGTGCGCGTATGTGTGTGTGTGTGTGTGTGAGACTGACAGACAGAGCTCTCGTACGGGACTCCAAACATAGACCGAGCATGCTGGGAAATACATGCGAAACATGCACATACAGAATACACACACACACACACACACACACACACACAGCTCATATTACTGCTGAATCAATGCTGAGAGCAATCTTTCTTCATTTGATAAAAGCGTCTCACTGAGAGAACACACACTTACACCAATCTAATGCGTGTGTGTGTGTGCAATATGACCAACATCTCCATCACACATGAGTGATTCGGTCTCAGATTAACGGGAATTTAACTAATAAAATGCTTTATAAAATAAATAAATACCAATTACATATGTTATTTGTATAATTATTTTATATCAGTCTATGAAATATAACTTTATAGTTATTTTTGCTGGAAATTTGACTACTAAAATGCTTTATATACTAAATACCCAATACATGTGCTATTTGAATCATTATTTTGTATTATTTTTCATAGTTATTTTATATCACTCTATGAAATATAACTTTATAATAGTTATTTTTGCTGGAAATTTGACTACTAAAATGCTTTATATACTAAATACCCAATGCATTGTTTTTAAAATACCAAAAAAAAAGTTATTTCTGCTGGATTACAGCTATAAAGTCTAGATAAAGTCTATAAATATATATTTTAAAAAGTTAAAAATAGTTATTTTTGCTGTAGTTATAGTTAGCACAGTTATTATAGTTATTTTATATTAGTCTATAAAATATATATTTAAAAAAAAAAAACTAATAAAATGCTTTATATACTAAACATATAATAATAATAGTTATTTTTATAATTATTTGTTATTTTATAGTTATTTTAGTTTATAAACTATAATGGATACTTTTCCTGGAAATTCAACTAATAAATGCTTTATATACAAAGTGAGCATTACATTTGTTATTTTTATAATTATGTTATTTCACAGTTATTTTATAATAGTTATTTTTGCTGGAAATCTGACAAATAAAATGCATTGCGTACTAATAGTTGTGTTATTTTTACATGTATTCTATAACGTTTATAAACTATAATTTTATAACGGTTACTTTGGCTGGAAATTTGATCAAAAATTATATACACACCAAGCGTGAAAGTGCATATTTTACATTTTCTGGTTAATAAAACGGTTTCTGTCAAACAAAGAGTCATGTCCAGTTTTGGGACACATCCGCTGATCTCAAATATAAATACAATCTTCCTCATGCTTGGAAGCACTTTTTATTGGCTTGTCAACGAATTGCTCTTAAGAAATCCTCATTAAGTCATTTTTGTAATCATCAATAAACTGGAGCAGTGCCATGCTAACGCCTGACATCATCAGCCTGCAGGTCATGACCTCTGACGATCATAACATCCTCCATCCACATCTCCACTGGTTAACACATCCTCCATCCACATCTCCACTGGTTAACACATCCTCCATCCACATCTCCACTGGTTAACACATCCTCCATCCACATCTCCACTGGTTAACACATCCTCCATCCACATCTCCACTGGTTAACACATCCTCCATCCACATCTCCACTGGTTAACACATCCTCCATCCACATCTCCACTGGTTAACACATCCTCCATCCACATCTCCACTGGTTAACACATCCTCCATCCACATCTCCACTGGTTAACACATCCTCCATCCACATCTCCACTGGTTAACACATCCTCCTTAACGTCAAGAACGAGACGCAGAAGTGCTGAGTGAGCAGAGACTCAACCTTCAGCACCGCTGCCATAACATCCCATCATATCGATCCATCTGTATCTGCCACACACACACACACACACACTACAGGACGAGAGCATGTGCTCTTAAACTGAAGCTGAACAATCAAAACACCAGTCACACAAACACACACAGAAAACTACAGCACAACACATGGAAATATCAAAACAGAAAATACATTAATACTAAAACTTTAATATAATTTAATATAATATAATTTAATATAATTTAATATAATTTAATATAATTTAATATAATTTAATATAATACAATAATATAATATAATTCATTAATATAATATAATATAAATATAATTTAATTTAAATATAATATAGTTAATATAATATAATATAATATAAATATAATATATAATATAATATAAATATAATATATAATATAATATAAATATAATTTAAATATAATATAATATAAATATAATATAATAAAATATAATATAAATAATATAATATAAATATAATATAGTTAATATAATATAATATAATATAAATATAATATATAATATAATATAAATATAATTTAAATATAATATAATATAAATATAATATAATAAAATATAATATAAATAATATAATATAAATAATATAATATAAATATATAATATAATATTTTATAATATAATATTTTATAATATAATATAAATATAATATAATTCATTAATATAATATAAATATAATATAATTTAAATATAATATAGTTAATATAATATAATATAAATATAATTTAAATATAATATAATATAAATATAATATAATAAAATATAATATAAATAATATAAATAATATAATATAAATAATATAATATAAATATATAATATAATAATTTATAATATAATATTTTATAATATAATATAAATATAATATATAATATAATATAATAAAATGTAATATAATTATTCTTTACTAAATAATAACCAAATTATTTTCTCTTCATTATTAAACTTAATAAGATAATATCATTGTTATTGTTGTAATTTATTTTAAGTATAATATAATACAAAATAATATAATACCATTAGTATTATTATTAGTAGCAGTATTAGTATTCCACTAATTAATAATAATAATAATATATTTTTTTTATTATTATTATTATTATTAAACATAATTGGTATATATTACACTTACAATAGTTTAAATTTACTACTTCTACAACTACTACTAATTTTGTACCTCTACTATTAATAATAATTAATAATAATAACAAATATAAAAAATTAAATCTCAATAATGTTATATCAAAGTTTTCAAACATTTAGAATGAAGAGATCCTGTAAAGATAAAGACTAAAGGCCTCCATATATTCTCCATATGAATCCTAATGTGTTGTTTCCTCTCTCTCTCTCTCTCTCTCTCTCTCTCTCTCTCCACTTCCTCTTATTCCCCATCGAGTAGCCGATCGCTGTGTTCATGCTCTCTCTCAATGCAACACTCTCACTCACTTTCTCTTTACATCTGTAATTCACACACATCTGTGTGTGAGGGTCATGTGCCGTCAATCACTTCACCACAGCTGCAGCACACACACACACACACACACACACACACAGAGCATCACTTACGAAGCAGTTGAGCATTGAGCAGGAGACGCGGTTGGTCCGGCTCATGGCGCGCGGAGGGAGGGCGCGGTTGCCCAGGAGACACGCACTCGGATGAGAAACGGCGCAGGACCAGCCGGCAAAACCATCCTTCCCTCTGCGGAGACCAGCGTGTGTTTCGCCACCCCTCTCACACACACACACACACACACACACACCCTGATCGGAAGAGTCACAATTTCCACACGTACAGTCCAGAGGTTGAGCAGAATATTCCAGAATAGTTGTTGGTGAAAAGCAGGACCGGAGAGGAGACGGTACACCGGCGTCACCGCGCAGACGAGATCAGAGGAAGAGAGAGAATTAGAAAGGGTATTGCCTGATGCTAAGCTCCGCCCTCGTGCACTGCATCCCTCTCACGTGCACGCTCGCGCTCGCTCTCTCTCTCTCTCTCTCTCTCTCTCCCTCTCTCTCTCTCTCTCTCTCTCTCTCTCTCTCTCTCTCTCTCTCTCTCTCTCTCTCTTTATTCCTGTGTTCACCCTTCACCGAGATCTCGTCTGTGCCAGCGTGCAACCTCAGCAAGATGGCAGCGCAGTAGATCTCCGTGCACTCGTGCTCATACACACACACACACACACACACACCCGGACGCGTTTCCTTCAGTGTAACGGCTCACTTCATCAGATCAAACTAATCCAGAATATAAAAACTAACACAATATAAAGCAATATGTGTGCTTAAATACACAATTTTGCAATTTTTTATAATGTTTATACATTTTAAATAGGATTTTTTTATTTATTATTATGTTTTATATTCATATTAATTTTAATACTAGGGATGCATTTTATTTCCTTAAATGTTAAATCATTTTAATCTTATTTTATATTGTTTCATTCTATTTCATAGAACGATAGATAACATGATGAAACGATAGACAGAACGATAGAACCATAGACAGAACGATAAAACAATAGACAGAGCGATAGAACCATAGACAGAATGATAAAACGATAAAACGATAGACAGAGCGATAGAACCATAGACAGAATGATAAAACGATAAAACGATAGACAGAGCGATAGAACCATAGACAGAACGATAAAACGATAGACAGAGCGATAGAACCATAGACAGAACGATAAAACAATAGACAGAACGATAGAACCATAGACAGAATGATAAAACGATAAAACGATAGACAGAGCGATAGAACCATAGACAGAACGATAAAACGATAGACAGAGCGATAGAACCATAGACAGAACGATAAAACGATAGACAGAGCGATAGAACCATAGACAGAACGATAAAACGATAGACAGAGCGATAGAACCATAGACATAACGATAAAACGATAGACAGAGCGATAGAACCATAGACAGAACGATAAAACGATAGACAGAGCGATAGAACCATAGACAGAACGATAAAACAATAGACAGAGCGATAGAACCATAGACCGAGCAAACGATAGACAGAGCAATAGAACCAAAGACAGAACGATAAAACAATAGACAGAGCGATAGAACCATAGACGGAGCAAACGATAGACAGAGCGATAGAACCATAGACAGAACGATAAAACGATAGACAGAGCGATAGAACCAAAGACAGAACGATAAAACAATAGACAGAGCGATAGAACCATAGACCGAGCAAACGATAGACAGAGCAATAGAACCAAAGACAGAACGATAAAACAATAGACAGAGCGATAGAACCATAGACCGAGCAAACGATAGACAGAGCGATAGAACCATAGACAGAACGATAAAACAATAGACAGAGCGATAGAACCAAAGACAGAACGATAAAACAATAGACAGAGCGATAGAACCATAGACCGAGCAAACGATAGACAGAGCGATAGAACCATAGACAGAACGATAAAACAATAGACAGAGCGATAGAACCATAGACCGAGCAAACGATAGACAGAGCGATAGAACCATAGACAGAACGATAAAACAATAGACAGAGCGATAGAACCATAGACCGAGCAAACGATAGACAGAGCGATAGAACCATAGACAGAACGATAAAACAATAGACAGAGCGATAGAACCATAGACCGAGCAAACGATAGACAGAGCGATAGAACCATAGACAGAATGATAAAACGATATAACGATAGACAGAGCAAACGATAGACAGAGCGATAGAACCATAGACAGAATGATAAAACGATATAACGATAGACAGAGCAAACGATAGACAGAGGGATAAAACAAAAGACAGAACAATAGAACCCTAGACCGAGAAAACGATAGACAGAGGGATAAAACGATAGAGTGATAGAACGATAGATAGAACGATACAGAACGACATAACAGAACGATAGAGTGAACGATAGACAGAACGATAGAACCATAGACAGAATGATAAAACGATATAACGATAGACAGAGCCAACAATAGACAGAGCGAACGAGAGACAGAGGGATAAAATGATAGACAGAACAATAGAACCATAGACAGAATGATAAAACGATATAACGATAGACAGAGCGAACGATAGACAGAGCGATAGAACCATAGACAGAACGATAAAACAATAGACAGAGCGATAGAACCATAGACCGAGCAAACGATAGACAGAGCGATAGAACCATAGACAGAACGATAAAACAATAGACAGAGCGATAGAACCATAGACCGAGCAAACGATAGACAGAGCGATAGAACCATAGACAGAATGATAAAACGATATAACGATAGACAGAGCAAACGATAGACAGAGGGATAAAACAAAAGACAGAACAATAGAACCCTAGACCGAGAAAACGATAGACAGAGGGATAAAACGATAGAGTGATAGAACGATAGATAGAACGATACAGAACGACATAACAGAACGATAGAGTGAACGATAGACAGAACGATAGAACCATAGACAGAATGATAAAACGATATAACGATAGACAGAGCCAACAATAGACAGAGCGAACGAGAGACAGAGGGATAAAATGATAGACAGAACAATAGAACCATAGACAGAATGATAAAACGATATAACGATAGACAGAGCGAACGATAGACAGAGCGAACGAGAGACAGAGGGATAAAACGATAGACAGAACAATAGAACCATAGACAGAATGATAAAACAATATCACGATAGACAGAGCGAACGAATGACAGAGGGATAAAACGATAGACAGAACAATAGAACCATAGACAGAATGATACAACAATATAACGATAGACAAAGCGAACGATAGACAGAGGGATAAAACGATAGACAGAACCATAGACCGAGCAAATGATAGACAGAACGATAGAACCATAGACAGGATAAAAAGATATAACGATAGACAGAGCGAGCAATTGACAGAACGATAGAACCATAGACAGAATGATAAAACGATAGACAGAGCGAACGATAGACAGAATGATAAAACGATAGACAGAGCGAACGATAGACAGAATGATAAAACGATAGACAGAGCGAACGATAGACAGAATGATAAAACGATAGACAGAACAATAGAACCATAGACCGAGCAAATGATAGACAGAATGATAAAAAGATATAACGATAGACAGAGCGAGCAATTGACAGAACGATAGAACCATAGACAGAATGATAAAACGATATAACGATAGACAGAGTGAACAATAGACAGAATGATAAAACGTTAGACAGAACAATAGAACCATAGACCGAGCAAATGATAGACAGAATGATTAAAAGATATAACGATAGACAGAGCGTGCAATTGACAGAACGATAGAACCATAGACAGAATGATAAAACGATATAACGATAGACAGAACAATAGACAGATAATAATAATCCTGTTTAAAATTATATATTATAAACATCTAAAATGTAAAACAATTATTTAAATAAAACTGTATTTTACAACACATTTGATCTTTCTATCGGTTTATCTCTGTCTGTTGTTTTATCTATTGTTTTATCGTTCGTTTTATCCCTCTGTCTATCGTTCGCTCTGTCTATCGTTATATCGTTTTATCATTCTGTCTATGGTTCTATCGTTCTGTCTATCGTTATATCGTTTTATCATTCTGTCTATGGTTCTATCGCTCTGTCTATCATTATATCGTTTTATCATTCTGTCTATGGTTCTATCGCTCTGTCTATCGTTATATCGTTTTATCATTCTGTCTATGGTTCTATCGTTCTGTCTATCGTTATATCGTTTTATCATTCTGTCTATGGTTCTATCGCTCTGTCTATCGTTATATCGTTTTATCATTCTGTCTATCGTTATATCGTTTTATCATTCTGTCTATGGTTCTATCGTTCTGTCTATCGTTATATCGTTTTATCATTCTGTCTATGGTTCTATCGCTCTGTCTATCGTTATATCGTTTTATCATTCTGTCTATGGTTCTATCGTTCTGTCTATCGTTATATCGTTTTATCATTCTGTCTATGGTTCTATCGCTCTGTCTATCGTTATATCGTTTTATCATTCTGTCTATGGTTCTATCGCTCTGTCTATCGTTATATCGTTTTATCATTCTGTCTATGGTTCTATCGCTCTGTCTATCGTTATATCGTTTTATCATTCTGTCTATGGTTCTATCGTTCTGTCTATCGTTATATCGTTTTATCATTCTGTCTATGGTTCTATCGCTCTGTCTATCGTTATATCGTTTTATCATTCTGTCTATGGTTCTATCGCTCTGTCTATCGTTATATCGTTTTATCATTCTGTCTATGGTTCTATCGCTCTGTCTATCGTTATATCGTTTTATCATTCTGTCTATGGTTCTATCGTTCTGTCTATCGTTATATCGTTTTATCATTCTGTCTATGGTTCTATCGCTCTGTCTATCGTTATATCGTTTTATCATTCTGTCTATGGTTCTATCGTTCTGTCTATCGTTATATCATTCTGTCTATGGTTCTATCGTTCTGTCTATCGTTATATCGTTTTATCATTCTGTCTATGGTTCTATCGCTCTGTCTATCGTTATATCGTTTTATCATTCTGTCTATGGTTCTATCGCTCTGTCTATCGTTATATCGTTTTATCATTCTGTCTATGGTTCTATCGCTCTGTCTATCGTTATATCGTTTTATCATTCTGTCTATGGTTCTATCGCTCTGTCTATCGTTATATCGTTTTATCATTCCGTCTATGGTTCTATCGTTCTGTCTATCGTTATATCGTTTTATCATTCCGTCTATGGTTCTATCGTTCTGTCTATCGTTATATCGTTTTATCATTCCGTCTATGGTTCTATCGTTCTGTCTATCGTTATATCGTTTTATCATTCTGTCTATGGTTCTATCGTTCGGTCTATCGTTATATCGTTTTATCATTCTGTCTATGGTTCTATCGTTCGGTCTATCGTTATATCGTTTTATCATTCTGTCTATGGTTCTATCGTTCTGTCTATCGTTATATCGTTTTATCATTCTGTCTATGGTTCAATTGTTCTGTCTATTATATTATGAAGAATGTTGCATTGTATCTTTTGTCCAATGGCTGCCATCATCTCTTCTTCTGTGCTCCAGAAACTCACACAACACGAGGGCGAGTAAATGACGGCAACATTTGGGTGCACTGTCCCTTTAAGAGCCACAAACACTCTGCATACACACAATAAAACCCCACCAGCGACACCAATCACATGCTCCTCAAGTTCACTCATCCCTCAGTGTCAGTTCTGTCTCCGGATCCGCGGCGATGCTGTGCTGCAGCGGGGGGGAGGGGACGCATCAGAGAGCAGTCACGATGGGCGAGAGACACCCAGAGAGAGAGAGAGAGAGAGAGAGAGAGAGAGAGAGAGAGAGAGAGAGAGAGAGAGAGAGAGAGAGAGAATACGCAGCAGCACCAGTGACACAGCATTCTTCAGCATCTCGCCCTCCCTCCATCTCCATTGTAACATGCTGAGGGAGACTCGCTCTGCAATTACCCAGCATGCATCACTGCCGGCACTAAAAGGACATGCAGTCCCGTCTCTAAGAGAGAGTCGCTCAGAGCGTGACGAACGTGCCGTTCCCGAGGGTCATTCCTACCATGCAGAACATTATGTCCACGTCTTTTTATTGAATAAAATAGCAGTTCATTTTCTAAGTCCAACATAAAGGTTCCCAAGTTTGAGTTATTACCATGATATATTAAATTCACACTAACATGGAAAATCATACGAGTTATTTTCTAAGTCAACATAAGGGTGAATTATAAATGAATATCCCACTTTTAAAGCTCGTCTTCAACACTGGGAATCTCATCGGCGCATGACAATGAATGATTTAAGCTCTTTAGGATATAAAGTCACGACTCGACCACATGACACAATTACAGACACACATGAGCATCTAAAGGGTGCAAAACACAACATATATACGCTATATTGCCAAAAGTAATGGGAAGAAGTGGAAGCTATTGGGAACAACAGCAACTCGGCCAATCACAGAGCGGGGTCAGCGCATGCTGAGGGTCACAGAAGTCGCTCCAGACCTCCAAACTACTGTGTCCTTCAGATGAGCTCAAGATCAGTGTGTAGAGCTTCATGGAATGGGTTTCCATGGCCAAGCTGCTCATCCAGGCCTTACATCACCAAGAGCAATGCAAAGCGCAGGATGCAGTGGGGTAAAGCGCGCCGCCACTGGACTCTAGAGCAGTGAGACGTGTTCTCTGGAGTGACCAATCACGCTTCTCTCTGGCAATCCCATGGACGAGTCTGGGTTTGGTGGTTGCCAGGAGAACGGGGGGATTATGGGGTGGAGTTGTTTTTCAGGAGTTGGGATTGGCCCTTTAGTTCCAGTGAAAGGAACTCTTAAAGGGTTAGTTCACCCAAAAATGAAAATTCTGTCATTAATTACTCACCCTTATGTCGTTCGAGACCCGTAAGACCTCCGTTCATATTCGGAACACAAATGAAGATATTTTAGTGTAAAGCTGATGCTGAGAAAGGCTTCAGATAGGCCTCCATTGGCATTCAGTACACTTATACTCCCAAGACGGATAAAAGGCTCTCAAAACATCGTTACAAAGTCCATCTCACCACAGTGACTCTACAATAATCTTACGATGCGACGACAATAGTTTTTGTGCGAAAAAAAAAATCAAAATAACACCTTTATCCAGCTTGTTATTGTCTTCCGCGTGTGCCTCCACGACGCATGCGCGAGAATATGACGTAGCGCCGGGGTTCGGGAATCCATGAAATGCACACTTTAGCCCCATTTTGAGAACTACGCCGAGACCTAAAGCACGATCAATGTAGAATCCAACAGCTTAGACACGCGCGTCTTCCTCTGATAGTAAACAAATCACTTCTGGGTCATCTGTCCGAACGCCGGATCTGCGTCATATTCTCGCGCATGCGTCGTGGAGGCACACGCGGAAGGCAATAACAAGCTGGATAAAGGTGTTATTTTGATTTTTTTTTTGCGCACAAAAACTATTGTCGTCGCATCGTAAGATTATTGTAGAGTCACTGTGGTGAGATGGACTTTGTAACGATGTTTTGAGAGCCTTTTATCCGTCTTGGGAGTATAAGTGTACTGAATGCCAATGGAGGCCTATCTGAAGCCTTTCTCAGCATCAGCTTTCAACAAAAATATCTTCATTTGTGTTCCGAATATGAACGGAGGTCTTACGGGTCTCGAACGACATAAGGGTGAGTAATTAATGACAGAATTTTCATTTTTGGGTGAACTAACCCTTTAATGCTTCAAGACATTTTGGACAATTTCATGCTCCCAACTTTGTGGGAGCAGTTTGGAGACGGCCCCTTCCTGTCCCAGCATGACGTCGGTCCATAAAGACATGGATGAGTGAGTTTGGTGTGGAGGAACTTGAATGGCCTGCACAGAGTCCTAACGATAGAACAACCAATCGACAGAGCGATAGAATGACCAATAGAATGATAGAATGACTGAACAATAGAACAACCGAACAATAGAACAACTGATTGATAGAACAATCGATAGAACGAAAGACACATGGAACGACCGATAGAACAACAGATAGATTAAAACTAACAATAGAACGACTGATAGATTAAAACTAACAATAGAACGACTGATAGATTAAAACGACCGATAGAACGACCGATAGATTAAAACTACCGATAGAACGACCGATAGATTAAAACTACCGATAGAACGACCGATAGATTAAAACTACCGATAGAACGACCGATAGATTAAAACTAACGATTAAAACTACCGATAGAACGAACAATAGAACGACCGATAGATTAAAACGACCGATATAACAACAGATAGATTAAAACGACCGATAGATTAAAACGACCGATAGAACGACCGATAGATTAAAACTACCGATAGAACGACCGATAGATTAAAACTACCGATAGAACGACGATAGATTAAAACTAACGATTAAAACTACAGATAGAACGAACAATAGAACGACTGATAGATTAAAACGACCGATAGAACGACCGATAGATTAAAACTACCGATAGAACGTCCGATAGATTAAAACTAACGATTAAAACTACCGATAGAACGAACAATAGAACGACTGATAGATTAAAACGACCGATAGAACAACAGATAGATTAAAACGACCGATAGAACGACCGATAGATTAAAACTACCGATAGAACGACCGATAGATTAAAACTACCGATAGAACGACCGATAGATTAAAACTAACGATTAAAACTACCGATAGAACGAACAATAGAACGACCGATAGATTAAAACGACCGATAGAACGACTGATAGATTAAAACTAACGATAGAACGACCGATAGATTAAAACGACCGATAGAACGACTGATAGATTAAAACGACTGATAGATTAAAACTAACGATAGAACGACTGATAGATTAAAACGACCGATAGAACGACTGATAGATTAAAACTAACGATAGAACGACCGATAGATTAAAACTAACGATAGAACGACCGATAGATTAAAACTAACGATAGAACGACCGATAGATTAAAACTAACGATAGAACGACTGATAGATTAAAACTAACGATAGAACGACCGATAGATTAAAACTAACGATATAACGACAGATAGATTAAAACTAACGATAGAACGACCGATAGATTAAAACTAACGATAGAACGACCGAT
The DNA here is from genome assembly GCF_949357685.1 of Gobio gobio. Lineage (NCBI taxonomy): Eukaryota > Metazoa > Chordata > Actinopteri > Cypriniformes > Gobionidae > Gobio > Gobio gobio. The sequence goes on along the minus strand of NC_137100.1, from coordinate 3,942,864 downwards.
AGATTAAAACTAACGATAGAACGACAGATAGATTAAAACTAACGATAGAACGACCGATAGATTAAAACTAACGATAGAACGACCGATAGATTAAAACTAACGATAGAACGACTGATAGATTAAAACTAACGATTGAACGACCGATAGATTAAAACTAACGATTGAACGACCGATAGATTAAAACGACCGATAGAATGACCGATAGATTAAAACTAACGATAGAACGACTGATAGATTAAAACTAACGATAGAACGACCGATAGATTAAAACTAACAATAGAACGACTGATAGATTAAAACAATAGAACGACTGATAGATTAAAACTAACGATAGAACGACTGATAGATTAAAACTAACGATAGAACGACTGATAGATTAAAACTAACGATAGAACGACTGATAGATTAAAACTAACAATAGAACGGCCGATAGATTAAAACTAACGATAGAACGACCGATAGATTAAAACTAACAATAGAACGGCCGATAGATTAAAACTAACAACAGAACGGCCGATAGATTAAAACTAACGATAGAACGACCGATAGATTAAAACTAACAATAGAACGACCGATAGATTAAAACTAACAATAGAACGACCGATAGATTAAAACTAACAATAGAACGACTGATAGATTAAAACTAACGATAGAACGACCGATAGATTAAAACTAACGATAGAACGACCGATAGATTAAAACTAACAATAGAACGACTGATAGATTAAAACTAACGATAGAACGACCGATAGATTAAAACTAACAATAGAACGACCGATAGATTAAAACTAACGATAGAATGACAGATAGATTAAAACTAACAATAGAACGACTGATAGATTAAAACTAACGATAGAACGACCGATAGATTAAAACGACGATAGAACGGCCGATTATGGTGTGGGTTGTTTTTCAGGGCTTGGCCCCTTAGTTCCAGGGAAAGGAACTCTTAATGCTTCAAGACATTTTGGACAATTTCATGCTCCCAACTTTGTGGGAACAGTTTGGGGACGGCCCCTTCCTGTCCCAGTGCACAAAGCGTCTCCATAAAGACATGGATGAGCGAGTTTGGTGTGAAGGAACTTGAGTCCTGACCTCAACCCGATAGAACAGCTTTGGGATGAATTAAAGCGGAGACTGAGAGCCAGCGGGAGAGAGAGAGAAAACTGGTAGAGCTGATGGAGTTCATTAGTGTGGCCTTTTGACTCCATGACACTTATTTTTAGGAAAGTTGGACACAAACAAACTGACCTTTCCACACGTCTCACACACACACACACACACACACGTCGTTACCCTGTAACCTGACATGCACGTAACACACGCATGACAGAGGGACTTAAAGAAGGAAAATCTACAAAAACACCAACAACTGGCTCATAAACGCACGATCCATCAGAGCCTGAAGAAAACAATCACTGTCAATCATACATCAATGCACAACAACTAACAACAAACATTTGAGTAATGCATGATAATCAAGTAGACGAATCAAAACACCATTATATACACATAACACTAAACATTCAGATTAGTGATAGAAAGATAGAATGACAGATAGAAGAATAGAATGACAGGGAGAGAAAACTGGTAGAGCTGGTAGAGCATAGGTGTGTGAATCAGTGCGACATGACCTTCTGACTCCATCAGGCAACACTTATTTTTAGGGAAGTTGGACACCCTGTCACAGACAAAATTATCTTTCAGCACAACACACACCTCATGTCTCTCACACACACACACCTCACGTCTCACACACACAAACACACACATACAGGTTCCCCTGTAACCTGACGTGCAAATCTACCAAAACTCCAACAACTGACTCGTAATTGACCTTTCGGTAAGCCCCGCCCCTCGAACGCAGATGAGCCAATGGCAGTTGCGTATCAGTTGCATGGGGATCGGAACTCGGACATCTTTAGGTTTCAGCGCCAAAACATTGGAAAATTCGCTCCCATCGGTTTGATGTTGTTTATGCTACAAAAATGGTAAAACGATGTGTCTTAACTGTTCTCACGTCATGTAACGTTAAGAGTGTAGGTCACAAACACAAACGAAGGTCTACATTTCAGTGCATCTCTCCACATTAAGAGAGTTAAATGTAAATTAATTTAATCTATTAAAAAGATACATGGAACAACTGATAGATCAACCAACCGACAGAGCGATAGAATGACCAATAGAACAGCAGATAGACTGTCAGAACGATAGAACAACCAACCGACTGAACAATAGAACGACTGATAGATAGAACGACCAATAGAACAACAGATGGATTAAAACTACCGATAGAACGACCAATAGAACGACTGAACAATAGAAAGATTGATAGATAGAACAACCGATAGAACGAACGATAGATTAAAACTACCGATAGAACAATCGGTAGAACATGGTAGAACGACCAATAGACGTCCGGTAAAACGACCAATAGAACGGCCGGTAGAATGACCAATAGAACGGCCGGTAGAATGACCAATAGAACGGCTGGTAGAACGACCAATAGAACGACCAATAGAGCGGCCGATAGAACGACTAATAGAATGGCTAGTAGAATGACCGGTAGAACGACCAAAAGAAGGACTAATAGAACGGCCGGTAGAACGAACAATAGAAGTCCGGTAGAACGTCCAAATAGAACGGCCGGTAGAAATGACCAATTGAACGGCCGGTAGAACGACCAATAGAACGGCCAGTAGAACGACCAATAGAACGGCCGGTAGAACGACCGATAGAATGACCAATAGAGCGGCCAATAGAACGACCAATGGAACGACAGATAGAATGACCAATAGAGCAGCCAATAGAACGACCAATAGAACGACCAATAGAACGACCGATAGAACGACCGATAGAACGACCGATAGAACGACCGATAGAACGACCGATAGAACGACCAATAGAGCGGCCAACAGAACGAACAATAGAACGGCCGGTAGAACGACCAATAGAACGGCCGGTAGAACAACCAATAGAACGGCCGGTAGAACGACCAATAGAACGGCTGGTAGAACGACCGGTAGAGCGACCAATAGAACAGCCGGTAGAACGACCAATAGAACAGCCGGTAGAACGACCAATAGAACGACCGATAGAACGACCAATAGAACGGCCGGTAGAACGACCAATAGAACGGCTGGTAGAACGACCGGTAGAGCGACCAATAGAACAGCCAATAGAACGACCAATAGAACGACCGGTAGAACAACCAATAGAATGGCTAGTAGAACGACCGGTAGAGCGACCAATAGAACAGCCAATAGAACGACCAATAGAACGACCGGTAGAACAACCAATAGAATGGCTAGTAGAACGACCGGTAGAGCGACCAATAGAACGGCCAGTAGAACGACCGGTAGAGCGACCAATAGAATGGCTAGTAGAACGACCGGTAGAGCGACCAATAGAATGGCTAGTAGAACGACCGGTAGAGCGACCAATAGAATGGCTAGTAGAACGACCGGTAGAGCGACCAATAGAACGGCCAGTAGAACGACCGGTAGAGCGACCAATAGAACGGCCAGTAGAACGACCGGTAGAACGACCAATAGAACGGCCGGTAGAACGACCAATAGAACAACCGGTAGAACAACCAATAGAATGGCTAGTAGAACGACCGGTAGAGTGACCAATAGAACGGCCAGTAGAACGACCGGTAGAGTGACCAATAGAACGGCCAGTAGAACGACCGGTAGAATAGGGATGAAACGGTATGGAAATTTAACATCACGATTATAGTGACCCAAATTATCACGGTTATCAATATTATCACGGTTTTGTTCAAACGAGATGAAAGTGTTCAAAAAGAACAGATGCACACACTTAAAACATTTCAACAAGTTTTATATTTGAAATTCAACCAACAACAAATAACTAAAGCAGCTCTAAGCACTTTTTTAAGCTAGATTCTGTGGGATTTCCTTCCTTAATGGCCGTCATCAATAGCAACGCATAACACATAAATAATAATAATTTGTCGTATATATTATAATCTCTAGTATTATCACTGTAAATATATTCCCAAGCAATATTCTCATCAGTGTTCTATCAGACACATTTAAATCTAGCATATTTTGTGTTAGAGCCCAAACAGTATCCTAGTGCAATAATGCATATCCATATTTCCATATGATTTGACAGTTTATTTTATTAAATATCAAAATGTGTGCATCATACCTGACACTTAGATGAACACTTTACAGTCTTTTTATGACTGTCATTCTCTTCAAATGCTATTGAAGTTTGAAACGTGTATAACGTTACCAATGTTGTATGTAACTTTACAGACGGTCCCTAAATTCGCCTGCGTTATGCCAGTCATATCAGATGCTCTGTGGTTCTGCTGTGTTTTTTTTAAACCATTGTCGCTGCTGAAATAGAACAAAAACAGTCATCCACTGTATGATGAATGAATCTCCTGCGTACAACACACGTTTATCGCTGATCTGAGTGCAGATTTCAGCGAGTGAGCGCGGCGCGCGCGCTCTGAACAAAACTCCGCTAATCTGAACGCCTCTGATTTAGAGACATTGCATTCATAAACTCAATAGAAACACGTGTAAGTGCTTATAATGCGCAACGCGATTATAACAGATGGCTTTTGAGAAGACTATTATAAGTTCAACAGCCAGAGTGGCTAGTGTGCAGCCGAAATAACGTTACACTCGCAAATGGCGGTTGTTAATGTGAAGCCCTGATTATTATCCCTTAAATGTTACCCTAGTCTTGTCTGAATTTGTTCGTTCGCTTCACGTTATTATTTGCCAGACGTAGGTTTGGTATTGAGGTCAAAGTCCACTTGCCTTGCGTTCGTAGTTTTGAAGTGTTTTCCCTATTGCAGCGACTTTCTTCTGGCATGTTCTGCAGACAAGGTGACCATCTTAGATTAAGTTTCCCTCAGGACTTATGTAAAAGCCAAAATATGACCACGCCTCAGATTTGGTCCTTTTAGAAGGCAGAACAATCCCCCAAGTGCTGTCACTGCTTTCTGCCATTTATTCTCATTCAGAAAACAGCGGTGCGCCAGACTGACGCTGACTGGACAAGATTTACCGCGAGTTTTCACAACCGTGATAATCACACGCGGTTTTAATGATAATAAAATTTTATACGATATTACTAACCGTCACTAAATTTTATCGTGGTTTATCGTGAAACCGGTAATCGTTTCATCCCTACGGTAGAACGACCAATAGAACGGCCGGTAGAACGACCAATAGAACAAACGGTAGAACAACCAATAGAATGGCTAGTAGAACGACCGGTAGAACGACCAATAGACGTCCGGTAGAATGACCAATAAAACGACCAATAGAATGACCGGTAGAACAACCAATAGAATGCTTGATAGACAAAACAATAGAACGGCCGATAAACAGAACGACAGGTAGAGCGACCGACAGACAGATATCAGTCATGGAAATTAACTGAAGCCTGGCTATAGAGCGAGTGATTCATGCACATCCATGTTTACGGGTTTCCCTTGAACTCAAGAGCTGGAAGAGAGTCTTAATGTGTTTGTCTGAAGCTCCCGGGGCCATAAACCAGCTCAGCCTGTGTTTTACCACTGAAACCATACCCAGTTACACTGTAATGCACGTTTCCATGCGGAGAACACACACACAGGTGAGCTCAGAGGGTGACATCATGTGTGTTCAGCCCCACCTTCACACAGACAAAAAAAAGGTAAAAGATCCTTTGTGTCATCTCTTACCACACACAATACCTGCTGGAGAACACCTCAGTCAAACTCAATACCGCTGCGTTACTTCCCGACCCGGTGTGAGTGAAAGGAGACGACACTTCGACAGGAACTCAATGTGTGTGTGTGTGTGTGAATCAATTGTGTTTATCAGGTGTTCATCAATACTAGCTCAGATGGAAACCATATTTTCTGAAATCCATTTGCTCAACAGAAAATGCTCATGAGAATAATGTACAAATGCTCTAAACACAACAACAACATAAAAATATAGCTGCAAGCAGCAAAACCGGGGCCAAGCGCAAAGAAAAAGACAAGACATGCCAAAATATGCTGGCAATGTCAGATCAACTGCAGCAATGAGCAACTGAAGACCTATTAAGGTGATTTTAGGCAAAATAGCTGTAAAATGATAAATACAGTCAATAATAATGATTCATGATTTATCACTTTCAACCAATAGGTGGCACAGTTACGAAATTGATGTGGTGTGGTCAGAATAAGGGAACAATGACATGCAAAGATTGGTGTCAATATATCAAAGCAGGAATCTAATCCGTCCTGAATCTGACGAGACCACTTTTATGATTTTTGGACAAACGGTTCAAAAGTTATAAGCTAAAACAGCCATTTTTCGTACCTCCGTACCAGTAGGTGGCGCTGCGCCGAAACACTGCATGTTGCCTCAGGTCATGCTTGTGATGACATGTACCAAGTTTGGTTTGAACACGATAAAGCGTTGCGGAGATACAGCCTTAAGTGTGTTTTTGCAACCGCTACGTAAAATTTGTTTGCGCGTTTATCGAAAATGATTTGACGAATCTACTTGAATTCCATGTTTTTTTGTCAGCATGGTCTGAAGATGATCTGGTTAAAGTTGTGCGCAAATCGCATTAACCGTCTAGGACGAGTTCGCAAAAGTAGGTTTTTTGGAAAATTCAAAATGGCGGGAATTTTTTTATGACGGAAAATGACGTCATAGGGTGCAATCGAATCGTCTTGAGCCAAGGAATCAGAGGAAAAACTAGAATTTTGTTTCTAGCCCTTATGGTTCAAAAGTTATTAGCATAAACATGAGTCAAATTTTGGACTGATGGTGGCGCTAGAGGGATTGAGTTAGAGACTCCAAATTCGCTATGGTGACATTTCAGACTGTCCTCTATTAGTGTGCCAAATTTCGGAAGATGAATTATAATAATAGGAACGCTAACGGTTTCAATAGGTGCCTTCGCACCTTCGGTGCTTGGCCCCTAAAAACATTAGTCTCAAGAAAACACAATTAAAGAGCGCAGCACAATGGAAACCAGTAGAACCATTGACCGTCTCCACTCGCCCAGAACACAGAACCGGCGTCAGGCCCGGGATTCCCATCCGCTCGCACAGGTTCAGGGAGACCTCAGCCTGGTTTCTACAGGGGTTTATGAGCAGCTCTTGGCACGAGCTCTGTTCTGGACGGGCCGCAGTGCACATGGAGCTTTACAGCCGGGCTTGAGGAAAATGAGGCACAGGCCGGGCTTTGTTTACGGAGCACACTAAGTGTTTAATGAGCGCCGAGGGGACGCCACATCATAATGGAAAACCACACTTCAGCCACGGCTTTACACTTCACTACTCACTGAAACTGAATAGAGTTCAACAAAAGCATCCACAACAAGTTTAAACTGCTGACAATGTGCATTATCAGGAAAAACTGTGCATTATAAACACAGAAAAAATTCTGATCTGATATGTTTGAAACGTATATGCACTAGTGTTAGGCCGATATATGAGATTTTTACGTGCATCGGCTGATTCAAGGCTGCTGCGTTCGCCGATATTTTTTCCCTGCATTATTTACAGACAGGCGTCCACAGGGCAGCTCTCACCGTCTTCAAACTCTCTTGCTCTGCCTCCCTCGCGCATATTAATCAAAATCAATTGAGAATTGACACGATGGTAAAAGGTCCGAAGACTGAAGTTTCACGGTGAGTATTGGGAGATTTTCTCCTGAATTACCGCTGGTGTTGCTCTACAAGAGATTAAGTGAAGTGCACCTACACTCTAAAAAATGCTGGGTTAAAAATAACCCAAGTTGGGTTGAAAATGGACTAACCCAGCAATTGGGTTGTTTTAAGCAAACATTTAACCCAACCGCTGGGTCAAAACAACTCAATTGC
>NC_137100.1:3910004-3927504 GCF_949357685.1 Gobio gobio | reverse complement strand
ACGCGCGCCACACACACACACACACACACACACACACACACACAGCGCGCGAACAGGGCGGAGATTCGGGCGTGTAGTACGTGACAGCGCTGTTCTTGTGTGTATCTCAGCATGCGAGTTTACATCTCTCTCTCTCTGTGCCCTAAACACACTCGTCCATAAGCGCGCGCGGTCCCCGGAGCCCTGAGACCCGCTCCTGTCCTGGAATGAACTGGCTGAAACTGGGAGAGGAAGTCATTTAAGTCGAGTCACTAGTTTAGCTCGGTCTAATGACTGCCGTGTGCCACACACACACACACACACCCTCACAGACACGCATACACACACACGCATATACATACATACACACACACATATTCACGCACACGCATGCATACACACACATACATACACATACATGCATTCAAACACACACTTACACATATACATATACGCATTCACACATACACACGCATGCATGCATACATTCATACACACACACGCATTAACAGACACACACGCATACACATACACATGCATTCATTCATACATACACACACACATTCATACACACACACATACATACACGCACAGTCGCACACATGCATGCATACATTCATACACACACACACATATACATACACGCATTCACACACGCATTCACACACATACACGTCTATATTACCAACAGGGGACCATCACTCCACACTGACCAAGAGGGGACCTGTGTTTCTAGTCATTTTGAAGAAACAAAACTTAGATACAAAATTTTGTTTTAAGGTCTTTTTTCATAATATAACTTCAAATAAGCATTTATTTTTTTTATTTTTAAACATGCCAAGAGGGGACCTGACCGATGTCTACCTATCCAACAGGGGACCTCCATAGCCTGCAATGGAGCTGTGTGTGTGAAAGGGAAGAGAGCTGGCAGTCAAGTCTGTCTTCATTATTTAATATATATATATAATTATATAATGTTCACACAGGCATCAGGGAACACAATGAGCACACAACGGAGAAAAAGCCATGTTGTGGACATTACAGAAAAGAATTTAAGAAATAAAAAAATTCTTAAAATTAAGAGTTATCTTTAAGAAATTCATTCTCTGTTGTGTCTTCATACTTACAGTATAGGATCCGTCCACATCTCTCATTTAAGCTTATTTTCAAGAACACCAACACTGTAAAAAAAAATCAGGTCTCCAATTGAAAATTTTCTAGTGACCGATCACATCAAAATTTTTTAGTTGGCCAAATTGAATTTCTTGAATTTTAATTGAATTAAAGTGCATCAATTTACAGAAAATTTTCAATTGGAGACCCACATTTTTTTTACAGTAAAGGTATTTCAATGTGTGACTTATTTTTGAATAAAACATAGTTTCTGCTCTCTAAAATCCCAAATAATGTCCTTTGTTTTTGAGATTTTTAGAGTGAGATTTGATTTCTTGCACCAATAAAAAATATATATATATATAGGACTGGACAAGCAGAAATTGTTCTTTAAGGTAATAATCACAGGTCATCACTTTATATAGTAAATAATGATTATGTTAAACACAATGACTCGGTCCCCTGTTAGATAGTAAATCACGACACCAGTGTGTTTGCGTTGTCATTTCTTGCCATAAACACACTGTGGAGATTTAGAGTTTTTATAGCAATAACTGAGTTTTAAGAGTTAAATCAAGCAGAAATATTTCTCTAATGTATTAATTGCAGATCCTCTTTGAATAATGATTATGTTAAACACAATGACTCGGTCCACTGTTAGATAGTAAATCACGACACCAGTGTGTTTGCGTTGTCATTTCTTCATCTCAAACACACTGTAGAGATTTAGAGTTTTTATAGCAATAACTGAGTTTTAAGAGTTAAATCAAGCAGAAATATTTCTCTAATGTATTAATTGCAGATCCTCTTTGAATAATGATTATGTTAAACACAATGACTCGGTCCACTGTTAGATAGTAAATCACGACACCAGTGTGTTTGCTTTGTCATTTCTTGCCATAAACACACTGTAGAGATTTAGAGTTTTTATAGCAATAACTGAGTTTTAAGAGTTAAATCAAGCAGAAATATTTCTCTAATGTATTAATTGCAGATCCTCTTTGAATAATGATTATGTTAAACACAATGACTCGGTCCCCTGTTAGATAGTAAAGCACGACACCAGTGTGTTTGCGTTGTCATTTCTTGCCATAAACACACTGTAGAGATTTAGAGTTTTTATAGCAATAACTGAGTTTTAAGAGTTAAATCAAGCAGAAATAGTTCTCTAATGTATTAATTGCAGATCATCTTTGAATAATGATTATGTTAAACACAATGACTCGGTCCCCTGTTAGATAGTAAATCACGACACCAGTGTGTTTGCGTTGTCATTTCTTGCCATAAACACACTGTAGAGATTTAGAGTTTTTATAGCAATAACTGAGTTTTAAGAGTTAAATCAAGCAGATATAGTTCTCTAATGTATTAATTGCAGATCATCTTTGAATAATGATTATGTTAAACACAATGACTCGGTCCCCTGTTAGATAGTAAATCACGACACCAGTGTGTTTGCGTTGTCATTTCTTGCCATCATAAACACACTGTAGAGATTTAGAGTTTTTATAGCAATAACTGAGTTTTAAGAGTTAAATCAAGCAGAAATATTTCTCTAATGTATTAATTTCAGATCCTCTTTGAATAATGATTATGTTAAACACAATGACTCGGTCCCCTGTTAGATAGTAAATCACGACACCAGTGTGTTTGCTTTGTCATTTCTTGCCATAAACACACTGTAGAGATTTAGAGTTTTTATAGCAATAACTGAGTTTTAAGAGTTAAATCAAGCAGAAATATTTCTCTAATGTATTAATTGCAGATCCTCTTTGAATAATGATTATGTTAAACACAATGACTCGGTCCCCTGTTAGATAGTAAATCACGACACCAGTGTGTTTGCTTTGTCATTTCTTGCCATCATAAACACACTGTGGAGATTTAGAGTTTTTATAGCAATAACTGAGTTTTAAGAGTTAAATCAAGCAGAAATATTTCTCTAATGTATTAATTGCAGATCCTCTTTGAATAATGATTATGTTAAACACAATGACTCGGTCCCCTGTTAGATAGTAAATCACGACACCAGTGTGTTTGCGTTGTCATTTCTTCATCTCAAACACACTGTAGAGATTTAGAGTTTTTATAGCAATAACTGAGTTTTAAGAGTTAAATCAAGCAGAAATATTTCTCTAATGTATTAATTGCAGATCCTCTTTGAATAATGATTATGTTAAACACAATGACTCGGTCCCCTGTTAGATAGTAAATCACGACACCAGTGTGTTTAATTTGTCATTTCTTCATCTCAAACACACTGTAGATATTCACTGTATATATTGAGATAACTCAATTTTATGGTGACTTGCATTAAAATGTTTATCCGTCTCAATTAAATTATGTGAACTGAATGACTTTTAACATTGACACTTTAGTTATTTAACCAGCTGATGATTTTCAAGTCAGCAATCAACACACAACTGAGTTTTGACCTCTAAAATCTTATTATAGTGTATTTTTATGGTAAGTATTGGTGTTTTATGTTTTAAATCAAGCAGAAATCACTCTTTAAGGAAACAATTGCAGGTCACACTTTATACAGTGAACATGATTTCCTTAAATTGACTTAAGTCCCCTGTTGGATGGTAAAACACGACACCTGTTTGATTGCTTTGCCATTTCTTGCCATCACAAACACACTGTAGAGATTTTGAAGGTCAGAACTAAATTTTTTGGTGACTTGCATGAAAATCTTCATCCGTCTCAATTAAATTATGTGAACTGAATGTCTTTTAACATTGACACTTTAGTCGAAGATTTTCAACTCAACAATCAACACACAACTGAGTTTTGACCTCCAAAATCATTATACAGTGTATATTAAATTTAAATAAAAAATAAAAATTTCCTTACAAAACAGTTTGACTCAAGTTTGACTCTCTACTGCTTATTCATTATTGTTTATGTTACATGGTCCATGTTTACATTACAGTATAAAATTGTTCCTAAGTTTTCCCCTTTTATATAGATGGTAATGACTAAATATCCTCGCACACCGAAATTTTCACACGTTAAAAAAAAGATCAAGCACGTTTACACACAGCCTCTGAAACTTTCCTTCCTTCATCATAAAAAAAAATCTGATCAGGTTCAGTTTTCTGCATTTTTCGCATCCATAGCAAGCATTTAAAGAGGGGTTTCAAATTTCTGTGTTATTCATTTTTGTGTTAAAATTTTGAACATAAGTTGAACAGTTTAAAAAAGAAAGTGTGAACCTTCAAATTAGCCATTATAGTTCATAAAGTTTTGCTGGCGTTTGTATCTAATTGAGAAAAGAATGAATGTAAATTGAAAGATGTCGTCATTGAACGCATTTTGTGCCAAAGCAAATAAATGATCCACAGTTTAGCCACATAGGCTGATGTGATCCCTGAGTGAAGAGTTTTGAAAAAGTGATGAGTATTCAGAAATGTGTCCTAGCAGATGTTTAAAAAACCCTGTAATATCACTATTAGTAAGGGATCACTGTATAACATCAGTCTTTAAATGTGAGATATTTAAAGTGAACCTAAAGTATACTTGCAATAGTGTGATTTTAGCACAATTAAATATACTTAATGGATGTTTCGCAAAAGCGTTGTTTAGTGATATTGCGTCCTTGTGTTTCTGCTGTACGTCATCAGCAACTGTCTAAGTTCAATTACAATACTCAAGAACACATGTACAGAGGATGCACAAAAGTACCCGGATGTTATAAGATATATGAGTATAAATAACTCCATACAGATCTATTGTTTTACAAAAATAATCTATTGTTTACAAAAGGAGAAAACGTGTGTACTTTAATGAAAACTTGGACCATGTGACATAAACTGAAGTTAACAGCAAAAAAATATACTATAATGCTGACTGTTGTTAGTGTTTTTTGTTGTATGAGTTAAAAGTGTATATGTTGGGTGAATCCTCATTGTGTTCTGGAAGAATGAGTTGATTTAAGACATCAATGAAGTGTTTTGGTAGTTTTAGCACATTTTGAACGTGAAATTAACTGCTTTGCTTTGAAAGGTGTCCTAGCGATTGTAGCTGAGAGATAGACGTCAAACAGACTCAAACAAAGACCCAGAATTCTGTGGTGTTACAGCACTGTGGCTGCTGTAAATGGCTGCTGTACGGTTTCTTTATGAAATAACAGGCACAATGGCAAAGATATTTCTGCAAAAACTCCAAAGTAATGTTCGGTTGCAGTGAGAAAGTCACAAGAGACAACTAAAAAAACTCATGCGTGTATTTAGCCTAGTGTAGATCTGTTTGCTTACACATCCCCCAAACTCCATTTACATATGAATACAGGAAAGGCCAAAGCCATTGTCTCACAGGTGAGGAACAGGCCTAACAGAGCTGTTACACCCATGTCACAGACACAAACTTCTCATCCAAACTAGAGAAAACGCTGGGATTTACCTGGGAAAATTAAATCAATGTACACTTTTTCCAATCCCTACGACACATTTTTCAATACTTGGGTCACTTTTTTAAAACTCTTCTCACACTTTTTCACACAAATTCACACAACTGAATTTCAGCTTGGCACAGCAGTTATTTTAGTGTTCAAAATGCACTAAAACCACCAAAAAGGATTCTGAGGATTCAAAAGAATCACCCAATATTTCAATATGGTAATACTGCCTAAATGTAGCAAATTGTTTTGTTTTTTTTAATTAATTTTAGTTAAGTTTTGAACATAAGTTAGGGAGTTTTGAAAAGAGAATCAAATTTTTTTCAAATTGGCCTATACAGTTCATAATGTTTTGGTGGTGTTTGTGTTGAAGTAAGAAAATAATTCTTATAAATCGAAAGATGTCGCCATTGAATGTATTTTATGCCAAATCAATGATAAATTATGACTTTAGATGGCCCCACTTTATATTAGGGGGCCTTAACTACTATGTACTTAAATAGGTACAATGTACTTATTGTGTTCATATTGTATTGCAAAACACTTTTGCTGATATTGAGGTGGGATACGGGTAGGGTCAGGTGTGGTTGTATTGGTAAGTTTAAAGGTAGGGTTAGATGTAAGGGAAGTGTCAACAGTGTAATTACAAATGTAACTACATAAATTAATTACAGATGTAATTACATGCAGGTATATTTAAAAATGTAAGTACAATGTAAAGACATGTATGTACACAATAAGTGCATTGTATCAAATGGATAATTAAAATGTTAGTACATAGTAGTTAAGGCCACCTAATATAAAGTGGGTCCCTTTGGATTTTAAGATTTTATATTTCAGTATAATTCCTGGTTTAGCTGGTGTTAGTTTTTAAATTGCATTGCCATCCATTCAAAAGGGAAAAATTTAGGAATAATGTTATACTGGACTGGACCAAGGACCATGTAACATAAACTGCAGTGAATTATAGTGCAAGTCTTTTTTTGAAAAGAAAATTTTACAGAAGAAAACATTGTGTAATGATCATGTGTTTTAGGTCTGTGTTTTATGATTGAAAAAGTGTGTTTGTTGGGTCCTTTTTGGTAGTTTTAGTGCATTTTGAACACTAAAATAACTGCTGTGCCAAGCTGAAATTCAGTTGTGTGAATTTGTGTGAAAAAGTGTGTGAAGAGTTTTAAAAAAGTGACCCAAGTATTGAAAAATGTGTCGTAGGGATTGGAAAAAGTGTACATTGATTTAATTTTCCCAGGTAAATCCCAGCGTTTTCTCTAGTTTGGATGAGAAGTTTGTGTCTCTGACATGGGTGTAACAGCTCTGTTAGGCCTGTTCCTCACCTGTGAGACAATGGCTTTGGCCTTTCCTGTATTCATATGTAAATGGAGTTTGGGGGATGTGTAAGCAAACAGATCTACACTAGGCTAAATACACGCATGAGTTTTTTTAGTTGTCTCTTGTGACTTTCTCACTGCAACCGAACATTACTTTGGAGTTTTTGCAGAAATATCTTTGCCATTGTGCCTGTTATTTCATAAAGAAACCGTACAGCAGCCATTTACAGCAGCCACAGTGCTGTAACACCACAGAATTCTGGGTCTTTGTTTGAGTCTGTTTGACGTCTATCTCTCAGCTACAATCGCTAGGACACCTTTCAAAGCAAAGCAGTTAATTTCACGTTCAAAATGTGCTAAAACTACCAAAACACTTCATTGATGTCTTAAATCAACTCATTCTTCCAGAACACAATGAGGATTCACCCAACATATACACTTTTAACTCATACAACAAAAAACACTAACAACAGTCAGCATTATAGTATATTTTTTTGCTGTTAACTTCAGTTTATGTCACATGGTCCAAGTTTTCATTAAAGTACACACGTTTTCTCCTTTTGTAAACAATAGATTATTTGTGTAAAACAATAGATCTGTATGGAGTTATTTATACTCATATATCTTATAACATCCGGGTACTTTTGTGCATCCTCTGTACATGTGTTCTTGAGTATTGTAATTGAACTTAGACAGTTGCTGATGACGTACAGCAGAAACACAAGGACGCAATATCACTAAACAACGCTTTTGCGAAACATCCATTAAGTATATTTAATTGTGCTAAAATCACACTATTGCAAGTATACTTTAGGTTCACTTTAAATATCTCACATTTAAAGACTGATATTATACAGTGATCCCTTACTAATAGTGATATTACAGGGTTTTTTAAACATCTGCTAGGACACATTTCTGAATACTCATCACTTTTTCAAAACTCTTCACTCAGGGATCACATCAGCCTATGTGGCTAAACTGTGGATCATTTATTTGCTTTGGCACAAAATGCGTTCAATGACGACATCTTTCAATTTACATTCATTCTTTTCTCAATTAGATACAAACGCCAGCAAAACTTTATGAACTATAATGGCTAATTTGAAGGTTCACACTTTCTTTTTTAAACTGTTCAACTTATGTTCAAAATTTTAACACAAAAATGAATAACACAGAAATTTGAAACCCCTCTTTAAATGCTTGCTATGGATGCGAAAAATGCAGAAAACTGAACCTGATCAGATTTTTTTTTATGATGAAGGAAGGAAAGTTTCAGAGGCTGTGTGTAAACGTGCTTGATCTTTTTTTTAACGTGTGAAAATTTCGGTGTGCGAGGATATTTAGTCATTACCATCTATATAAAAGGGGAAAACTTAGGAACAATTTTATACTGTAATGTAAACATGGACCATGTAACATAAACAATAATGAATAAGCAGTAGAGAGTCAAACTTGAGTCAAACTGTTTTGTAAGGAAATTTTTATTTTTTATTTAAATTTAATATACACTGTATAATGATTTTGGAGGTCAAAACTCAGTTGTGTGTTGATTGTTGAGTTGAAAATCTTCGACTAAAGTGTCAATGTTAAAAGACATTCAGTTCACATAATTTAATTGAGACGGATGAAGATTTTCATGCAAGTCACCAAAAAATTTAGTTCTGACCTTCAAAATCTCTACAGTGTGTTTGTGATGGCAAGAAATGGCAAAGCAATCAAACAGGTGTCGTGTTTTACCATCCAACAGGGGACTTAAGTCAATTTAAGGAAATCATGTTCACTGTATAAAGTGTGACCTGCAATTGTTTCCTTAAAGAGTGATTTCTGCTTGATTTAAAACATAAAACACCAATACTTACCATAAAAATACACTATAATAAGATTTTGGAGGTCAAAACTCAGTTGTGTGTTGATTGCTGACTTGAAAATCATCAGTTGGTTAAATAACTAAAGTGTCAATGTTAAAAGTCATTCAGTTCACATAATTTAATTGAGACGGATAAACATTTTAATGCAAGTCACCATAAAATTGAGTTATCTCAATATATACAGTGAATATCTACAGTGTGTTTGAGATGAAGAAATGACAAAGCAAACACACTGGTGTCGTGATTTACTATCTAACAGGGGACCGAGTCATTGTGTTTAACATAATCATTATTCAAAGAGGATCTGCAATTAATACATTAGAGAAATATTTCTGCTTGATTTAACTCTTAAAACTCAGTTATTGCTATAAAAACTCTAAATCTCCAAAGTGTGTTTATGGCAAGAAATGACAACGCAAACACACTGGTGTCGTGCTTTACTATCTAACAGGGGACCGAGTCATTGTGTTTAACATAATCATTATTCAAAGATGATCTGCAATTAATACATTAGAGAAATATTTCTGCTTGATTTAACTCTTAAAACTCAGTTATTGCTATAAAAACTCTAAATCTCTAAAGTGTGTTTGAGATGAAGAAATGACAACGCAAACACACTGGTGTCGTGATTTACTATCTAACAGTGGACCGAGTCATTGTGTTTAACATAATCATTATTCAAAGAGGATCTGCAATTAATACATTAGAGAACTATTTCTGCTTGATTTAACTCTTAAAACTCAGTTATTGCTATAAAAACTCTAAATCTCCACAGTGTGTTTATGGCAAGAAATGACAACGCAAACACACTGGTGTCGTGCTTTACTATCTAACAGGGGACCGAGTCATTGTGTTTAACATAATCATTATTCAAAGAGGATCTGCAATTAATACATTAGAGAACTATTTCTGCTTGATTTAACTCTTAAAACTCAGTTATTGCTATAAAAACTCTAAATCTCTACAGTGTGTTTGAGATGAAGAAATGACAACGCAAACACACTGGTGTCGTGATTTACTATCTAACAGGGGACCGAGTCATTGTGTTTAACATAATCATTATTCAAAGAGGATCTGAAATTAATACATTAGAGAACTATTTCTGCTTGATTTAACTCTTAAAACTCAGTTATTGCTATAAAAACTCTAAATCTCTACAGTGTGTTTGAGATGAAGAAATGACAACGCAAACACACTGGTGTCGTGATTTACTATCTAACAGGGGACCGAGTCATTGTGTTTAACATAATCATTATTCAAAGATGATCTGCAATTAATACATTAGAGAACTATTTCTGCTTGATTTAACTCTTAAAACTCAGTTATTGCTATAAAAACTCTAAATCTCTACAGTGTGTTTGAGATGAAGAAATGACAACGCAAACACACTGGTGTCGTGATTTACTATCTAACAGGGGACCGAGTCATTGTGTTTAACATAATCATTATTCAAAGAGGATCTGAAATTAATACATTAGAGAAATATTTCTGCTTGATTTAACTCTTAAAACTCAGTTATTGCTATAAAAACTCTAAATCTCCACAGTGTGTTTATGGCAAGAAATGACAACGCAAACACACTGGTGTCGTGATTTACTATCTAACAGGGGACCGAGTCATTGTGTTTAACATAATCATTATTCAAAGAGGATCTGAAATTTATACATTAGAGAACTATTTCTGCTTGATTTAACTCTTAAAACTCAGTTATTGCTATAAAAACTCTAAATCTCTACAGTGTGTTTATGATGGCAAGAAATGACAACGCAAACACACTGGTGTCGTGATTTACTATCTAACAGGGGACCGAGTCATTGTGTTTAACATAATCATTATTCAAAGAGGATCTGAAATTTATACATTAGAGAACTATTTCTGCTTGATTTAACTCTTAAAACTCAGTTATTGCTATAAAAACTCTAAATCTCTACAGTGTGTTTATGATGGCAAGAAATGACAACGCAAACACACTGGTGTCGTGATTTACTATCTAACAGGGGACCGAGTCATTGTGTAAATCATAAATAAATCAAAAGTGGTTTGTTTAAAAAAACTCATAAATGTATAAGGTGGTAAGGTGGGCCTTTTACACCCCATTTTACATGGGGCAAAAGTCACACATTATTTATACAAATACTTGAGCTAAAATGTTTTTTTTTTAATAATGTCTTAACCCTCAGAGCCCGACGGCATCGCCCACGACGTCACACGGCACCTCCGATAAATATCTATATTATTTCATGAAACTTTTATCGATTTTCTTACCGTTTTTTCCAGCAGAAAGCTAACGAGCTAGCCATCACGGGGGTGTCTTTGGTGTCTTTGTAGCCTTTACAGAAGGTTTTCTATCCAGCCTGGAACATGTGCATCTTTTTGGAGTTGTTCAGCAATAAATCAAAACGCTTACATCCAAGATATATCCACTTGATGTCCATAATTTATAAATTTTCCGTCATTTTTGCCGCTAGCGCGATGCTAGCTGCCATTTTGGATGAGGGTTTGACCAATGACAGGCTGATCCGTCATCCACGTTGGTGTGCGTCATTACGCATGAACCACAGCTCTTTTATTGTGGAGAGAGAGAGACGCACGGCTAGTGTTGAGGAGAGAGAGAGAGAGACGCGCTGCAGTTTTTAGTAGTTTTGTGGAGAAAGTTTGAGGAAAAAGTTTGAGGAGAAGTTCCTGATAGGAACTGTTTTGAGGCTTGGCACCAGTAAATATCCAAAATCCAAAGAGGCCAAAAGCGCCTGGACTTTTTTTGGAAAAATGTAAATAGTTTTGGTTCTGTATAAGTTATCATGTTTATTCCTGAGTTCCAGGACTCTAAAGACTTGAACAAACTGTTTTCCAGAGGAAATATGCTTAGCTTTTATTTATTTGTGTGTGTATTCAATAAATATTTGAGTGATTCAATTTCCGTTTTATGTTTTCATTTGTCTTTATGGTCCCATAACTTATTTTACATTCAGGTGACATCAATGCAACACAAATATACTGACAGAGCAACTTGTCTTGAAAAAAAAGAGGTGTGTCAATTGTCTGTGCACAACAGGGTTGATGTTTTACAAGCTTTTTTAGTAAATAACACCAGGCGGAAAATTAATTGTAAAAATACCCTTAGGTCTTAAAGGGTTAACACTTGTTTAAAAGAATAGTAAAGTTTGTACTATTTTCTGTTTATTTTGATAAATACAATAATATTCAATGAATATAGGCTACTGTCATTAAAATATGTTAAAATAAAAAATACAAAAACAAAACTTCTAATTACATTCTGGTTGTTTAGATTTTTAAATCCTTTTTTCTTGGATTCTGTGTAGAATTTAATTGTAATGTAATGCAAAGTTTGAAACTAGTCAAGGTATCTAGTAAAGAGATGTAATGCTTGTTCCTTTAGTAAGCAGCCTGTTAAACAGCAGAGTCTCTCTGGGACAGCAGGCCATTCAAACAATAGAGGAGTGTGTGTGAACGACGTGTGTTTAAGAGCCCTTACAGTTCCTGCTCCAGCCTACAGGGGAGCTGCTGAGTATGACCTTAAACACACACACACACTTAGGTCCCCACTTGGTCATAAGTTTTAAAAAAATTACCAGAGTGTTTTTACTTAATTTTCACATGATTTAAACACACACACTTGTAGGTCCCCACTTGGTCAAAAGTAAAAAAAATCACCAGAGTGTTTTTTTAGTGTTTTTACTTGATTTTAACATGATTTAAAGCATGACCAACAGGGGACCTGAAAAATGTCCCCTCTTGGCTCAGAGGTCCCCTGTTAGTGAGTGTGTTACGACACCAAGGTCCCCTGTTAGATAGGTAGACAAGTACACACGTACACACACATGAATTCACACAAGTACATACACACACACACACAAATTCATTCATTCATACACACACGCGCATACATACATACACGCATTCACATTCATTCACACACACGCATGCATGCATGCATATATACATACATATTCACACACACTCACATACACATTCACACTCACATACATACACACACACACACGCACACACGCGCATGCATACACACACACGCATTCACACACACACAAATTCATTCATTCATACACACACACACACACACACATACATACATACATACACGCATTCATACATTCATACACACATTCATACACATTCACACACACGCATGCATGCATGATACATACATCCACATTCACACACACTCACATACACATTCACACTCACATACATACACACACACACACACACAAATTCATTCATTCATTCATTCATACACACACACACACACACACACGCATACATACATACACGCATTCACATACACGCATGCATACATTCATACACACATTCATACACATTCACACACACGCATGCATGCATACATAAATACATACATACACATTCACACACACTCATACACATTCACACTCACATACATACACACACACACGCATGCATTCATACACACACGCATACACACACATTCATGCATACACACACACACACGCTTACATACACACACAAACACACATTCACACACGCACACACATTCACACACGCATGCATGCATACAAACATACATACATACACATTCACACACACTCACATACACATTCACACTCACATACATACACACACACACACGCATGCATGCATACATACATGCACATATACACGCGCGCACACACATATACATACACACGCGCGCACACATACCTACATACACACAATCGATTTTTACTATCACTTTTTATGGAACACATCCTCGCTGAATAAAAGCATTAATTTCTTTAAAAAAAAAACTAAAAAACAATGAGTGACTCCAAACTTTTGAACGGTATATTGTTACAAAAGATTTATATTTTAAATAAATGCTGTCCTTTATTCATCGATGAATCCTAAAAAAATTTTTTTTTTTTAAATCACAGGTTATAAAAAATATTAAGCAGCACAACTGTTATTTATGATTATTAGACCGCTTTCTGACATGTGACACTGAATGATAAATTCAGCTTTGATCACAGGATATAAATTACATTTAAAGCAGATTAAAATAGAAAAACATTATTTTAAATTGCAATATTATTTCACAATTTTACAGTATTTTTTAATCAAATAAATGCAGCCTTGATAAGCAGAAGATACATTTATTTAAAAATATTCATTTTCCAAACTTTTGACCGGTACTGTATATATTTTTATATATTTAATATTAAATTGCTATTATGACTTTATAATGATAGATAAAAGCATCTTTTTAATGTAAAAACTGCATAATGAAAATCAACCAGTATAACAGATTATGATTTATTAATCAACATGGGAAACAAAGTTCTATATTATGCACATTTCAATCCTAGATGTGTGGAATCGTTATGTAACAAACTAACATAGATTTATGAATCAGGGATCATATGAGCATAATTGTTCCCTTTATGCACTTGTTTATGAGTGTTACACACACAAACTTCCCCATACTTTCCAAAGCCTCAAGACACGCCTACTTTAAACACGAACGCCTTTTATGGAAGTAACACACACACACACACACACACACACACACACACACTGACCGGACGCCTCACCTGTGACATGTGACATGTCCAACTGAAAGTGAAAGTTTGAGCATTTTCTCCATTTACGTCCATCACGAATTCCCTAAAACTTCTAGACTTAAGACTACAAGTTTCCACGGCAACAATTATTTTGTGCCAGTATTTTCCCCACGTTTGATTTTAAGCAATTGATCGAAACCTCCCTTCACATAAACACAAGTGAGCTCAAACATCTGAACCGGAGTCCATGCCAAACACTTCCAGAACAGCAGAGCCTTTGAGTAAATGGAGAGATCCGCATTCCCACAGCCACACCCACACGGGTCCAAACACGCCTGCCCTAATCTGACTTTACACAGCACAGGAATGATGAACCCCACCATTACTCCATGCATTTCAGAAACACCAACAGCTGATCGACTGATAGACAAGTGCAGTCGAACACCTGGGTCTACATGGACCCTCTTCCCTTTGTCTTCATTTGGGAATTACACTCCGGGTCTTTGGGGTCTCCACACACCCCAGGCAACAAAATGTAATTTTACTCTGTTTATTAATGTTTTTACTTAACACCTGTGCAGTTTTTGGAGTATTTATAATAAGTTTTAAATTTATATAAATAAATTAAAAAATATTTTTTTTAAATGGATTTTCACACAAAATCAGATTCACTTTATAAAAGATTTCTAACTTTCATTCGTGGGGATAACATGGATAATTTGACATGGTTTAGTGGAAGATTTTTGCCCATCTTTTGGAACATATTGAGTAAAAAAAACACAACATGAACATCAAAATGCAATGAACTGAAGAGCAATAACAAGCAATAACAAATGTATTGTTGTGTGTGTGTGTGTGTGTGTGTGTGTGTGTGTGTGTGTGTAAGGATTCAGGAGATAAAAGTAACTCCCATGAAAATAAGTCAATCACACCCAAAGTTATAAGCGTTTGAAAAAAATTATCCACTAGGTGGCGCTGTTTCTAAGGCTCCTTCAAGGCATCGTGCTGATGACCCATACCGAGTTTCGTAACAATCCGTTCATGCGTTGATAAAATACAGCATTTTAGCACATCATTTAAAATGGCCGATATGGTAATATTGGATATCTGAATGTAACGAGATTTTTTGACAAACAGGTCAAAAGTTATAAACAAAAATAGCCATTTTTCATATCTTCGGACCAGTAGGTGGCGCTGCGCTGAAACACTGCATGTTGCCTCAGGTCATGCTTGTGATGACATGTACCAACTTTGGTTTGAATACGATAAAGTGTTGCGGAGATATAGCCGCAAGTGTATTTTCGCAACCGCTACGTAAAATTTGTTCGCGTGTTTATCAAAAACGATTTGACGAATCAACTTGAATTCCAAAACTTTTTGTCAGCATGGTCTGAAGATGATCTGGTTCAAATTTTGTGAAAATCAGAGCAACGGCCTAGGAGGAGTTCGCAAAAGTAGGTTTTTCGGAAAATTCAAAATGGTGGGAAAATTTCCATGACGGAAAATGACGAGCAATCGAATCGGCTTGAGCCAAGGAATCAGAGGGAAAACATTATTTTTTCTAGCCATTAGGGCTCAAAAGTTATTAACATAAACATGAGTGAAACTTTGGAACGGCCGAAGTGAAAAATATTTACCTGAACAGCCTGAGCCGTTTATCCAGCGGTCAGCTCTGTGAAAACTACACCAACGTCCACACAGCGGCCAGACATGAGCCCCGTTTGTGTTGACGACAACAGTAGATTAGAGCTGCCACTAACGATAATTTTTTCTGTCGACTAATTGTTTTTTTTTATTAGTCGACTAATCTGTTGGTTATTTTCTGATTAGTCGACTAATCTGTCGGTTATTTTCCATTTGGTCTACTAATCTGTCGCTTATTTTTCGATTGGTCGACTAATCTATCGGTTATTTTTCGATTAGTCGGCTAATGACGATGAGACTGCCTATAGGGAGGAGATCCAGCACCTGGCCACATGGTGCGCTGATAATAACCTGCTCCTCAACACCACCAAAACGAAGGAGCTCATCTTGGACTTCAGGAAGGAGTCAAGAGGCACACACGACACCATCCACATCAATGGAATGGCTGTTGAACGTGTCTCCAGTTTCAAGTTCCTGGGGACCCACATCTCGGCGGACATGTCGTGGACGACCAACACCTCCAGCCTGGTCAAGAAGGCTCACCAGCGCCTCTTCTTCCTGAGGACACTGAGGAAGAATCAGCTCTCCTCGGCGATCCTGGTGAACTTCTATCGCTGCGCAATAGAAAGCATCCTGACCAACTGTGTGGCAGTGTGGTATGGGAGCTGCTCTGTTGCGGAGCGCAAGGCACTGCAGCGGGTGGTGAAAACTGCCCAGCGCATCACAGGGACTCCACTGCCTGCCATCGAACACATCCAGAGGAAACGCTGTCTGCATCGAGCTCGCAGCATCCTCAAGGACTCCTCGCACCCAGCCCACAGACTGTTTTCTCTCCTGCCCTCCGGCAGGCGTTTCAGGATCCACCGGACCAGGACCAGCAGACTAAAGAACAGTTTTTTCCCCAGAGCTGTCTCTTTATTGAACTCAAACCCCTGTTGATCCACTTCCCTCATAAACTGATAACTCTCCTACCTCACATCTTCCTTCACTTTGTTATTTGCACTACCGACTGTTTATCACAGTAACAACTGTTTACATATGCATCTTGCACTGCCATATCTTAACTGGATTATGCTCATTTGCACTGCCAACTGTATTTATAGTACCAATGTTTACATTTGCATTTTTGCACTGTACTTCTAAATGTAATATGCAACCACTTTCCACTGCACTTTACACTTTTTTTTCCGGATAGCTCTGTCCATAATTTATTGCACTACCCTAATCCACTGCTATTCCTCATATTAGCCTAACATATTATTGTATACCTCTATCTGTAAAATTCTGTTTATAGTAATAGCCATCTGTATATTGTATTCATAGTACATATTCACCTGTAAATTCTGTTTATAGTAATAGCCATCTGTATATTGTATTCATAGTACATATTCACCTGTAAATTCTGTTTATAGTAATAGCCATCTGTATATTGTATTCATAGTACATATTCACCTGTAAATTCTGTTTATAGTAATAGCCATCTGTATATTTATTCACTGTACATATTCACCTGTAAATTCAGTTCTGTTTATAGTAATAACGTCTCTCTATTTATACATATTTATACATATTCAGTACATATCCATGTCCTGCACTTACGCATCCATTGTATAT
>NC_137100.1:3895004-3902504 GCF_949357685.1 Gobio gobio | reverse complement strand
TCCAAGATATCAAGTCGGAATTGCGAGATATCAAGTTGGAATTGCCAGATATCAAGTCGGAATTGCGAGATTGCAAGATATCAAGTCGGAATTGCGAGATATCAAGTTGGAATTGCGAGATATCAAGTCTGAATTGCGAGATATCAAGTTGGAATTGCAAGATATCAAGTTGGAATTGCGAAATATCTCGTTGGAATTGCGAGATTGCAAGATATCTAGTCGGAATTGCGAGATATCAAGTCGGAATTGCGAGATATCAAGTCGGAATTGTGAGATATCAAGTCGAAATTGCAAGATTGCAAGATATCAAGTCAGAATTGCGAGATTGCAAGATATCAAGTTTGAATAGCAATATATCAAGTCGAAATTTCGAGATATCAAGTCAGAATTGCGGGATATCAAGTCGAAATTGCGAGATTGCAAGGTATCAAGTCTGAATTGCGAGATATCAAGTCTGAATTGCGAGATTGCAAAGTATCAAGTCTGAATTGCGAGATATCAAGTCGGAATTCCAAGATATCAAGTCGGAATTGCAAGATTGCAAGATATCAAGTCGGACTTGCGAGATATCAAGTCGGAATCGCGAGATTGCAAGATATCACGTCGAAATTGAGATATCAAGTCGGAATTCCAAGATATCAAGTTGGAATTGAGAGATATCAAGTCAGAATTGCGAGACTGCAAGATATCAAGTTTGAATAGCAAGATATCAAGTCGAAATTTCGAGATATCAAGTCGGAATTGCAAGATATCAAGTCGGAATTGCGAGATATCAAGTCAGAAATGTGCAACAAAGTCACAATTCTGACTTTATAACTCACACACTCTTTATATCTTGCACTTTTGACTTCTTTTTTAACACCATCGTGACTTTATATCACGCAATTGAGACTCAAAATTGCGCCCACATAATGAGAAAATATAACCACGTAATGAGAAAAAAAGTCAAACAAGCTTCCATATGTACAATTCTGACTTTTTTCTCGCATTGCGATCTTATATTTTGCCGTTTTTCTCATAATTTTGACTTTTTTTCGTAACTCTGACTTCATATCTCGCAATTTTGGAAGTTAGAATTGCAAGCTGTAAACGCGCAATTTTGAGATAAAAAGTCACACTTATCTTTTAAAATGTTTTATTCTGTGGCGGAAACAAGCTTCCATAAATACATCCATAAATTCCATAAATACACAAGCAATGTGAAAGTGCACAGCAGGTGTTCATCAGGCGCCCTTATCCAAAAACTGCTCAAGAATTTTGTGATCAAGATGTCAGGCAAGAAGTTTAGAATGACATCTGCTAAAAAAATTGTCTTAATTCACACTTAAAAGGCACAAATAATCATAATACTAATATAAACCTTAAATTAAATGAGAGTGATAACGATAAAACACCAATATTACCATGATATGCAAGCAATTGTCACTTTTTTTACAAGAACATTTAAACGAATAAATGTTACAATATTTGACATTTTTAAGAGAATCGTGCATAATTGCTCTGCAATACCAATATTAAAATGTAATGCAAATGTATCCCCTTTTTTTTACAGAAAAGTCTTGTATTCAGAAGCATTTTGTTACACAACGATTGTGCATTAGTTGTAAAAGTGCTCGTATGTATTGTATATATACTGAAATAATCAATAATGAAATACAGTTTACCAACATACTCTTCACATGCGAGTTCCCATCAGTTCAGCACAGCTGGTGGCCTTTACTCGGTGTGTGTGTGTGTGTGTGTGTGTGTGTGTGTGTGTGTGTGTGTGTGTGTGTGTGTGTGTGTGTGTGTGTGTGTGTGTGTGTGTGTGTGTGTGTGTGTGTGTGTGTTTAGTATGGGTGGAGGATTTTACTGCCTGTAAAACATCCCAGCTGGCCAATACATCCTCATACAAACACACATGGCTGGCATAACCCACGTAAAAACCTCGCTAAACCACGCGTATTTAGTTTATACAATAACCAGCCTAACGTACCCGCGAACACATGAAGGAAAAATCAAGTTAAACACCCAGAAAATGAAATATGATCACGATACTCACAGTGAAAGAATCAGCTGACACAACGGTGACTCAGTAGAGCGCACTACTTCCGCATTCACTGGCGCTCGCCTATGCGTCAACCAATCACGATCGACTGTGTCTGTGCAGATGACCAATGGCGCGGCGGAGTCAGTCGCGTACTAGACACTCGACAGCCAATGGAGGGTTTAGCGGCTCAAACAACAGGACGGCTCAATGCCGAAAACACACCCACACACGGACCAATCAGGGCGAGTCTGAGGCCGGGGGGGAGGGATGGAGTATGAGCCAATAGAAAATCACAGCGCGGCACTAGGGGACCACGTGGTTCACTGCGTCCGTGCAGGACTTGTTAAAGCGACGGAGCGCGCATTGTGTGCAACAAAAAGTTTAAAACATGAACATATGTTGTGTTTAAGTCACAGAAAGGGTTTGAGACATAGAATATGTTTAAGTCTTTAGTAATGTGTGTAATATAGGAGTAAATCACATGCACGTGTTTGTTATTATAGCATTAATGATGGCACAGATTCCCATACTGGAGAAATGCACTCGGTTAAAAACAACCCAAGTTGGGTTGAAAATGGACAAACCATGCGATTGGGTTGTTTTAACCCAGCGGTTGGGTTAGATGTTTGCCCAACAAGTTGGGCAGTTTTATTTACCCCAACCATTGTTTAAAAAATACTATATGTCTGGCTTAAAATGAACCCAAAATTGAAAAAATCAGACACAAAGGCAACAATAATAATCAAAAGGTGAACATTTATTAATAAGCAATTTAATAAATGCTTATTGTTTAATTATTATTCATTGAACTTCATTTGTTAAACATATTAATACATGTTAATTCCCAACATACTTTGGGTTCATTTTAAGGAAGCAATACAGTCATTTGAAAACAATAGTTGGGTTAAATAAAACTACCCAGCAGCTTGGGCAAACATTTAACCCAACCGTTGGGTTAAAACAACCCAATCGCTGGGTTAAAACAATCCAATCACTGGGTTAAAACAACTCAATCACTGGGTTAAAACAACCCAAATGTTGGGTTAAAACAACCCAAATGTTGGGTTAAAACAATCCAATCACTGGGTTAAAACAACTCAATCACTGGGTTAAAACAACTCAATCGCTGGGTTAAAACAACCCAATCACTGGGTTAAAACAACCCAATCACTGGGTTAAAACAATCCATTCACTGGGTTAAAACAACTCAATCACTGGGTTAAAACAACTCAATCACTGGGTTAAAACAATCCATTCGCTGGGCTAAAACAATCCAATCACTGGGTTAAAACAACTCAATCACTGGGTTAAAACAACTCAATCGCTGGGTT
This sequence comes from Gobio gobio, assembly GCF_949357685.1. Classification (NCBI taxonomy): domain Eukaryota; kingdom Metazoa; phylum Chordata; class Actinopteri; order Cypriniformes; family Gobionidae; genus Gobio; species Gobio gobio. The sequence goes on along the minus strand of NC_137100.1, from coordinate 3,899,144 downwards.
AAAACAACCCAATCACTGGGTTAAAACAACTCAATCACTGGGTTAAAACAATCCATTCACTGGGTTAAAACAATCCAATCACTGGGTTAAAACAACTCAATCACTGGGTTAAAACAACTCAATCGCTGGGTTAAAACAACCCAATCACTGGGTTAAAACAACCCAATCACTGGGTTAAAACAATCCATTCACTGGGTTAAAACAACTCAATCACTGGGTTAAAACAACTCAATCGCTGGGTTAAAACAACCCAATCACTGGGTTAAAACAACCCAATCACTGGGTTAAAACAATCCATTCACTGGGTTAAAACAACTCAATCACTGGGTTAAAACAATCCATTCGCTGGGTTAAAACAATCCATTCGCTGGGCTAAAACAATCCATTCGCTGGGTTAAAACAATCCATTCGCTGGGTTAAAACAATCCATTCGCTGGGTTAAAACAATCCATTCGCTGGGTTAAAACAACCCAATCGCTGGGTTAAATCAAACCATTCACAGGGTTAAAACAACTCAATCACTGGGTTAAAACAATCCATTCACTGGGTTAAAACAACGCATTCACTGGGTTAAAACAATCCATTCGCTGGGTTAAAACAATCCATTCACTGGGTTAAAACAATCCTTTCGCTGGGTTAAAACAATCCATTCGCTGGGTTAAAACAATCCATTCGCTGGGTTAAAACAACCCATTTGCTGGGTTAAAACAATCCATTCGCTGGGTTAAAACAATCCATTCGCTGGGTTAAAACAATCCATTCGCTGGGTTAAAACAATCCATTCGCTGGGTTAAAACAATCCATTCGCTGGGTTAAAACAATCCATTCGCTGGGTTAAAACAACCCATTCACTGGGTTAAAACAACCCAATCGCTGGGTTAAAACAATGCATTCACTGGGTTAAAACAACCCAATCGCTGGGTTAAATCAAACCATTCACAGGGTTAAAACAACTCAATCACTGGGTTAAAACAACGCATTCACTGGGTTAAAACAATCCATTCGCTGGGTTAAAACAATCCATTCACTGGGTTAAAACAATCCTTTCGCTGGGTTAAAACAATCCATTCGCTGGGTTAAAACAATCCATTCGCTGGGTTAAAACAATCCATTCGCTGGGTTAAAACAACCCAATCACTGGGTTAAAACAACCCAATCACTGGGTTAAAACAATCCATTCACTGGGTTAAAACAACTCAATCACTGGGTTAAAACAATCCATTCGCTGGGTTAAAACAATCCATTCGCTGGGTTAAAACAATCCATTCGCTGGGTTAAAACAATCCATTCGCTGGGTTAAAACAATCCATTCGCTGGGCTAAAACAATCCATTCGCTGGGTTAAAACAATCCATTCGCTGGGTTAAAACAATCCATTCGCTGGGTTAAAACAATCCATTCGCTGGGTTAAAACAACCCATTCACTGGGTTAAAACAACCCAATCGCTGGGTTAAAACAATGCATTCACTGGGTTAAAACAACGCATTCACTGGGTTAAAACAATCCATTCGCTGGGTTAAAACAATCCATTCACTGGGTTAAAACAATCCTTTCGCTGGGTTAAAACAATCCATTCGCTGGGTTAAAACAATCCATTCGCTGGGTTAAAACAATCCATTCGCTGGGTTAAAACAACCCAATCACTGGGTTAAAACAACCCAATCACTGGGTTAAAACAATCCATTCACTGGGTTAAAACAACTCAATCACTGGGTTAAAACAATCCATTCGCTGGGTTAAAACAATCCATTCGCTGGGTTAAAACAATCCATTCGCTGGGTTAAAACAATCCATTCGCTGGGTTAAAACAACCCAATCGCTGGGTTAAAACAATCCATTCGCTGGGTTAAAACAACCCATTCACTGGGTTAAAACAACCCAATCGCTGGGTTAAAACAATGCATTCACTGGGTTAAAACAACCCAATCGCTGGGTTAAATCAAACCATTCACAGGGTTAAAACAACTCAATCACTGGGTTAAAACAATCCATTCACTGGGTTAAAACAACGCATTCACTGGGTTAAAACAATCCATTCGCTGGGTTAAAACAATCCATTCACTGGGTTAAAACAATCCTTTCGCTGGGTTAAAACAATCCATTAGCTGGATTAAAACAACCCATTCGCTGGGTTAAAACAACCCATTTGCTGGGTTAAAACAATCCATTCGCTGGGTTAAAACAATCCATTCGCTGGGTTAAAACAATCCATTCGCTGGGTTAAAACAATCCATTCGCTGGGTTAAAACAATCCATTCGCTGGGTTAAAACAACCCATTCACTGGGTTAAAACAACCCAATCGCTGGGTTAAAACAATGCATTCACTGGGTTAAAACAACCCAATCGCTGGGTTAAATCAAACCATTCACAGGGTTAAAACAACTCAATCACTGGGTTAAAACAATCCATTCACTGGGTTAAAACAATCCATTCGCTGGGTTAAAACAATCCATTCCCTGGGTTAAAACAATCCTTTCGCTGGGTTAAAACAATCCATTCGCTGGGTTAAAACAATCCATTCGCTGGGTTAAAACAATCCATTCACTGGGTTAAAACAACCCATTCCCTGGGTTAAAACAACCCATTCGCTGGGTTAAAACAACCCATTTGCTGGGTTAAAACAATCCATTCGCTGGGTTAAAACAATCCATTCGCTGGGTTAAAACAATCCATTCACTGGGTTAAAACAACCCATTCCCTGGGTTAAAACAACCCATTCGCTGGGTTAAAACAACCCATTCGCTGGGTTAAAACAATCCATTCGCTGGGTTAAAACAATCCATTCGCTGGGTTAAAAAAACGCATTCACTGGGTTAAAACAACTCAATCACTGGGTTAAAACAACTCAATCACTGGGTTAAAACAACCCAAATGTTGGGTTAAAACAATCCAATCGCTGGGTTAAAACAACTCAATCACTGGGTTAAAACAACCCAATCACTGGGTTAAAACACCCATTCCCTGGGTTAAAACAACTCAATCACTGGGTTAAAACACCCATTCCCTGGGTTAAAACAACCCAAATATTGGGTTAAAACAACTCAATCACTGGGTTAAAACAACCCAATCACTGGGTTAAAACACCCATTCCCTGGGTTAAAACAACTCAATCACTGGGTTAAAACAACCCAATCACTGGGTTAAAACACCCATTCCCTGGGTTAAAACAACTCAATCACTGGGTTAAAACAACCCAATCACTGGGTTAAAACACCCATTCCCTGGGTTAAAACAACTCAATCACTGGGTTAAAACAACCCAATCACTGGGTTAAAACACCCATTCCCTGGGTTAAAACAACCCAATCACTGGGTTAAAACACCCATTCCCTGGGTTAAAACAACTCAATCACTGGGTTAAAACACCCATTCCCTGGGTTAAAACAACCCAAATATTGGGTTAAAACAACTCAATCACTGGGTTAAAACAACCCAATCACTGGGTTAAAACAACTCAATCACTGGGTTAAAACAACTCAATCACTGGGTTAAAACAACCCAATCACTGGGTTAAAACACCCATTCCCTGGGTTAAAACAACTCAATCACTGGGTTAAAACAACCCAATCACTGGGTTAAAACACCCATTCCCTGGGTTAAAACAATCCATTCACTGGGTTAAAACAATCCATTCACTGGGTTAAAACAATCCTTTCGCTGGGTTAAAACAATCCATTCACTGGGTTAAAACAACCCAATCGCTGGGTTAAAACAATCCATTCACTGGGTTAAAACAACCCAATCGCTGGGTTAAATCAAACCATTCACAGGGTTAAAACAACTCAATCACTGGGTTAAAACAACGCATTCACTGGGTTAAAACAATCCATTCGCTGGGTTAAAACAATCCATTCCCTGGGTTAAAACAATCCTTTCGCTGGGTTAAAACAATCCATTCGCTGGGTTAAAACAATCCATTCGCTGGGTTAAAACAATCCATTCACTGGGTTAAAACAACCCATTCCCTGGGTTAAAACAACCCATTCGCTGGGTTAAAACAACCCATTTGCTGGGTTAAAACAATCCATTCGCTGGGTTAAAACAATCCATTCGCTGGGTTAAAACAATCCATTCACTGGGTTTAAAACAACCCATTCCCTGGGTTAAAACAACCCATTCGCTGGGTTAAAACAACCCATC
>NC_137100.1:3833577-3894804 GCF_949357685.1 Gobio gobio | reverse complement strand
TATTGGAGTTTATATTACTTGTATGCAACCCACATTCTCCACTATGCTCATATAGGCCCTATCTGTGTCATACATGATGAAGGAAAAATATATAATATGAGGAAAAATGTGTTATCTTGCAAAGGGATTGGACACTGCAGAAAGGCAAACCCATGTTTTTGGACATGCATAATATAATATATTTATATATATGCATTATATACATAATAAAACTATAGTCTATGAACTAAGTACCAAAGAAAAACACCACTGTATATGAAAATGGTAATTAAGTATATGATATATTAGGTGGGATTTTCAGTATTATATATGATATATAAGGTGGTATTTTCAGTACTATATATGATATATAAAATGCTATTTTCGGTACTATATATGGTATATAAAGTGCTATTTGCAGTGCTATATATGATATATAAAGTGCTATTTTCAGTACTATATAGGCCTATGTTATATAAAGTGCTATTGTCAGTGCTATATATGATATATAAAGTGCTATTTTCAGTACTATGTATGTTATAAAAAGTGCTATTTTCAGTACTATATATGATATAAAAAGTGCTATTTTCAGTGCTATATATGATATATAAAGTGCTATTTTCAGTATAAAGTGCTATTTTGAGAACTATATATGGTATATAAAGTGCTATTTTCAGTGCTATATATGATATATAAAGTGCTATTTTCAGTATAAAGTGCTATTTTGAGAACTATATATGGTATATAAAGTGCTATTTTCAGTGCTATATATGATATATAAAGTGCTATTTTCAGTGCTATATATGATATATAAGGTGGTATTTTCAGTACTATATATGATATATAAGATGCTATTTTCGGTACTATATATGGTATATAAAGTGCTATTTGCAGTGCTATATATGGTATATAAAGTGCTATTTTCAGTGTTATATATGATATATAAGTGCTATTTTCAGTGCTATATATGATATATAAAGTGCTATTTTCAGTACTATAAATGGTATATAAAGTGCTATTTTCAGAACTATATATAATATATATAGTGCTATTTTCAGTACTATAAATGGTATATAAAGTGCTATTTTCAGAACTATATATAATATATATAGTGCTATTTTCAGTACTATATACGATATGTAAAGTGCTATTTTCAGAACTATATATGGTATATAAAGTGCTATTTTCAGTGCTATATATGGTATATAAAGTGCTATTTTCAGTGCTATATATGATATGTAAAGTGTTATTTTCAGTGCTATATATGGTATATAAAGTGCTATTTTCAGTGCTATATATGGTATATAAAGTGCTATTTTCAGTGCTATATATGATATATAAAGTGCTATTTTCAGTGCTATATATGGTATATAAAGTGCTATTTTCAGATATGTGATATATAAGGTGGTATTTTTTAGTACTATATATGATATATAAGGTGGTATTTTCAGTACTATATATGATATATAAAATGCTATTTTCGGTACTATATATGGTATATAAAGTGCTATTTGCAGTGCTATATATGGTATATAAAGTGCTATTTTCAGTGTTATATATGATATATAAGTGCTATTTTCAGTGCTATATATGATATATAAAGTGCTATTTTCAGTACTATAAATGGTATATAAAGTGCTATTTTCAGTGCTATATATAATATATATAGTGCTATTTTCAGTACTATATACGATATGTAAAGTGCTATTTTCAGAACTATATATGGTATATAAAGTGCTATTTTCAGTGCTATATATGGTATATAAAGTGCTATTTTCAGTGCTATATATGGTATATAAAGTGCTATTTTCAGTGCTATATATGATATATAAAGTGCTATTTTCAGTGCTATATATGGTATATAAAGTGCTATTTTCAGATATGTGATATATAAGGTGGTATTTTTTAGTACTATATATGATATATAAGGTGGTATTTTCAGTACTATATATGATATATAAAATGCTATTTTCGGTACTATATATGGTATATAAAGTGTTATTTGCAGTGCTATATATGGTATATAAAGTTCTATTTTCAGTGTTATATATGATATATAAGTGCTATTTTCAGTGCTATATATGATAGATAAAGTGCTATTTTCAGTACTATATACGATATGTAAAGTGCTATTTTCAGTGCTATATATGGTATATAAAGTGCTATTTTCAGTGCTATATATGATATATAAAATGCTATTTTCAGTACTATATATGATATATAAAGTGCTATTTTCAGCGTTATACAGTATATGATATATAAGTGCTATTTTCAGTGCTGTATGTGATATATAAATGCCCTTTTCAGTACTATATATGATATATAAGTGCTATTTTCAGTATTATATATGATATATAAGTGCTATTTTCAGTGCTGCATGTGATATATAAATGCCATTTTCAGTATTATATATGATATATAAGTGCTACTTTCAGGACTATATACGATTTATAAGTGCTATTTTCAGTACTATATATGATATTTAAATGCTATTTTCAGTATTATATATGATATATAAAGTGCTATTTTCAGTACTATATACGATATATAAAGTGCTATTTTCAGTACTATATATGATATATAAAAGGCTATTTTCGGTACTATATATGGTATATAAAGTGCTATTTGCAGTGCTATATATGGTATATAAAGTGCTATTTTCAGTGTTATATATGTTATATAAAGTGCTATTTCAGTACTATATATGATATGTAAAGTGCTATTTTCAGTGCTATATATGGTATATACAGTGCTATTTTCAGTGCTATATATGGTATATAAAGTGCTATTTTCAGTACTATATATGGTATATAAAGTGCTATTTTCAGTGCTATATATGGCATATAAAGTGCTATTTTCAGTGCTATATATGATATATAAAGTGCTATTTTCAGTGCTATATATGGTATATAAAGTGCTATTTTCAGTACTTTATATGATATGTAAAGTGCTATTTTCAGTGCTATATATGGTATATAAAGTGCTATTTTCAGTGCTATATATGATATATAAAGTGCTATTTTCATTACTATATACGATATGTAAAGTGCTATTTTCAGTGCTATATATGGTATATAAAGTGCTATTTTCAGATATGCGATATATTAGGTGGTATTTTTCAGTACTATATATGATATATAAGGTGGTATTTTCAGTACTATATATGATATATAAAATGCTATTTTCGGTACTATATATGGTATATAAAGTGTTATTTGCAGTGCTATATATGGTATATAAAGTTCTATTTTCAGTGTTATATAATATATAAGTGCTATTTTCAGTGCTATATATGGTATATCAAGTGCTATTTTCAGTGCTATATATGATATATAAAATGCTATTTTCAGTACTATATATGATATATAAAGTGCTATTTTCATTGTTATATATGATATAAAGTGCTATTTTCAGCGTTATACAGTATATGATATATAGTGAATCAGTGCATCTCTTCTGTGATCCGTATCAGAATAGCGACGACAAAAATGAGCAATTTTGTCAAAATGTCAATGTCAGATGTCTAGAATTTCTAGAAGCTTCTTCGCAGGGAGCCATGGAATAATCCAATGTCGCCCTCTAATGTACAAATGAGGGAACTTGGACAATCCCAGAATAATTTTCCATGTATTCACCAATATGTAAATCATATTGGAGTTTATATTACTTGTATGCAACCCACATTCTCCACTATGCTCATATAGGCCCTATCTGTGTCATACATGATGAAGGAAAAATATATAATATGAGGAAAAATGTGTTATCTTGCAAAGGGATTGGACACTGCAGAAAGGCAAACCCATGTTTTTGGACATGCATAATATAATATATTTACATATATGCATTATATACATAATAAAACTATAGTCTATGAAGTACCAAAGAAAAACACCACTGTATATGAAAATGGTAATTAAGTATATGATATATTAGGTGGGATTTTCAGTATTATATATGATATATAAGGTGGTATTTTCAGTACTATATATGATATATAAAATGCTATTTTCGGTACTATATATGGTATATAAAGTGCTATTTGCAGTGCTATATATGATATATAAAGTGCTATTTTCAGTACTATATAGGCCTATGTTATATAAAGTGCTATTGTCAGTGCTATATATGATATATAAAGTGCTATTTTCAGTACTATGTATGTTATAAAAAGTGCTATTTTCAGTACTATATATGATATAAAAAGTGCTATTTTCAGTGCTATATATGATATATAAAGTGCTATTTTCAGTATAAAGTGCTATTTTGAGAACTATATATGGTATATAAAGTGCTATTTTCAGTGCTATATATGATATATAAAGTGCTATTTTCAGTGCTATATATGATATATAAGGTGGTATTTTCAGTACTATAAATGGTATATAAAGTGCTATTTTCAGAACTATATATAATATATATAGTGCTATTTTCAGTACTATATACGATATGTAAAGTGCTATTTTCAGTACTATATACGATATGTAAAGTGCTATTTTCAGAACTATATATGGTATATAAAGTGCTATTTTCAGTGCTATATATGATATGTAAAGTGTTATTTTCAGTGCTATATATGGTATATAAAGTGCTATTTTCAGTGCTATATATGGTATATAAAGTGCTATTTTCAGTGCTATATATGATATATAAAGTGCTATTTTCAGTGCTATATATGGTATATAAAGTGCTATTTTCAGATATGTGATATATAAGGTGGTATTTTTTAGTACTATATATGATATATAAGGTGGTATTTTCAGTACTATATATGATATATAAAATGCTATTTTCGGTACTATATATGGTATATAAAGTGCTATTTGCAGTGCTATATATGGTATATAAAGTGCTATTTTCAGTGTTATATATGATATATAAGTGCTATTTTCAGTGCTATATATGATATATAAAGTGCTATTTTCAGTACTATAAATGGTATATAAAGTGCTATTTTCAGTGCTATATATAATATATATAGTGCTATTTTCAGTACTATATACGATATGTAAAGTGCTATTTTCAGAACTATATATGGTATATAAAGTGCTATTTTCAGTGCTATATATGGTATATAAAGTGCTATTTTCAGTGCTATATATGATATGTAAAGTGTTATTTTCAGTGCTATATATGGTATATAAAGTGCTATTTTCAGTGCTATATATGGTATATAAAGTGCTATTTTCAGTGCTATATATGATATATAAAGTGCTATTTTCAGTGCTATATATGGTATATAAAGTGCTATTTTCAGATATGTGATATATAAGGTGGTATTTTTTAGTACTATATATGATATATAAGGTGGTATTTTCAGTACTATATATGATATATAAAATGCTATTTTCGGTACTATATATGGTATATAAAGTGTTATTTGCAGTGCTATATATGGTATATAAAGTTCTATTTTCAGTGTTATATATGATATATAAGTGCTATTTTCAGTGCTATATATGATAGATAAAGTGCTATTTTCAGTACTATATACGATATGTAAAGTGCTATTTTCAGTGCTATATATGGTATATAAAGTGCTATTTTCAGTGCTATATATGATATATAAAATGCTATTTTCAGTACTATATATGATATATAAAGTGCTATTTTCATTGTTATATATGATATAAAGTGCTATTTTCAGCGTTATACAGTATATGATATATAAGTGCTATTTTCAGTGCTGTATGTGATATATAAATGCCCTTTTCAGTACTATATATGATATGTAAAGTGCTATTTTCAGTGCTATATATGGTATATAAAGTGCTATTTTCAGTGCTATATATGATATGTAAAGTGTTATTTTCAGTGCTATATATGGTATATAAAGTGCTATTTTCAGTGCTATATATGGTATATAAAGTGCTATTTTCAGTGCTATATATGATATATAAAGTGCTATTTTCAGTGCTATATATGGTATATAAAGTGCTATTTTCAGATATGTGATATATAAGGTGGTATTTTTTAGTACTATATATGATATATAAGGTGGTATTTTCAGTACTATATATGATATATAAAATGCTATTTTCGGTACTATATATGGTATATAAAGTGTTATTTGCAGTGCTATATATGGTATATAAAGTTCTATTTTCAGTGTTATATATGATATATAAGTGCTATTTTCAGTGCTATATATGATAGATAAAGTGCTATTTTCAGTACTATATACGATATGTAAAGTGCTATTTTCAGTGCTATATATGGTATATAAAGTGCTATTTTCAGTGCTATATATGATATATAAAATGCTATTTTCAGTACTATATATGATATATAAAGTGCTATTTTCAGCGTTATACAGTATATGATATATAAGTGCTATTTTCAGTGCTGTATGTGATATATAAATGCCCTTTTCAGTACTATATATGATATATAAGTGCTATTTTCAGTATTATATATGATATATAAGTGCTATTTTCAGTGCTGCATGTGATATATAAATGCCATTTTCAGTATTATATATGATATATAAGTGCTACTTTCAGGACTATATACGATTTATAAGTGCTATTTTCAGTACTATATATGATATTTAAATGCTATTTTCAGTATTATATATGATATATAAAGTGCTATTTTCAGTACTATATACGATATATAAAGTGCTATTTTCAGTACTATATATGATATATAAAAGGCTATTTTCGGTACTATATATGGTATATAAAGTGCTATTTGCAGTGCTATATATGGTATATAAAGTGCTATTTTCAGTGTTATATATGTTATATAAAGTGCTATTTCAGTACTATATATGATATGTAAAGTGCTATTTTCAGTGCTATATATGGTATATACAGTGCTATTTTCAGTGCTATATATGGTATATAAAGTGCTATTTTCAGTACTATATATGGTATATAAAGTGCTATTTTCAGTGCTATATATGGCATATAAAGTGCTATTTTCAGTGCTATATATGATATATAAAGTGCTATTTTCAGTGCTATATATGGTATATAAAGTGCTATTTTCAGTACTTTATATGATATGTAAAGTGCTATTTTCAGTGCTATATATGGTATATAAAGTGCTATTTTCAGTGCTATATATGATATATAAAGTGCTATTTTCATTACTATATACGATATGTAAAGTGCTATTTTCAGTGCTATATATGGTATATAAAGTGCTATTTTCAGATATGCGATATATTAGGTGGTATTTTTCAGTACTATATATGATATATAAGGTGGTATATTCAGTACTATATATGATATATAAAATGCTATTTTCGGTACTATATATGGTATATAAAGTGTTATTTGCAGTGCTATATATGGTATATAAAGTTCTATTTTCAGTGTTATATAATATATAAGTGCTATTTTCAGTGCTATATATGGTATATCAAGTGCTATTTTCAGTGCTATATATGATATATAAAATGCTATTTTCAGTACTATATATGATATATAAAGTGCTATTTTCATTGTTATATATGATATAAAGTGCTATTTTCAGCGTTATACAGTATATGATATATAAGTGCTATTTTCAGTGCTGTATGTGATATATAAATGCCATTTTCAGTACTATATATGACATATAAGTGCTATTTTCAGTACTAAATATGCTATATAAAGTGCTATTTTCAGTGCTGTATATGATATATAAATGCCATTTTCAGTATTATATATGATATATGTGCTATTTTCAGCACTGTATATGATATTTAAATGCTATTTTCAGTATTATATATGATATATAAGTGCTATTTTCAGTGCTGTATGTGATATATAAATGCCATTTTCAGTATTATATATGATATATAAGTGCTATTTTCAGGACTATATACGATATATAAGTGCTATTTTCAGTATTATATATGATATATAAAGTGCTATTTTCAGTACTATATACGATATATAAAGTGCTATTTTCAGTACTATGTATGATATATAAAGTGTTATTTTCAGTACTATATACGATATATAAAGTGCTATATTCAGTACTATATATGATATATAAGTGCTATTTTCAGTATACGATATATAAAGTGCTATTTTCAGTATTACATATGATATATAAGGGCTATTTTCAGTGCTATATATGATATATACAGTGAGTGCTATTTTCAGTGCTATATATGATATATACAGTGAGTGCTATTTTCAGTACTATATACGATATATAAAGTGCTATTTTTAGTACTATACGATATATAAAGTGCTATTTTCAGTACTATAGATGATGTATAAGTGCTATTTCAGTACTATATATGGTATATAAAGTGCTATTTTCAGTACTATATATGATATAAAAATAAAAGTGTCACAATATGTTTGCACTATATCAGATAAAAAACATGACATTATTCCCTTCCTTTAAGCGCTACAGTCGTGTGCGGCGGCTGCTGACCCCGAGAGGGTGTGTGTGCAGACGCTCTTTTGGCTGGATGAGACTGAAGGGGTGTTGAACCTGAGGTCCAGTCACCGGCACACATAAAACAGCAGGTCTGTGCGCACGACAGCTCTTCTGACCGACAAACCCCACCGAGAACATCAACATGGTGAGTTCAATGCACTGCAAGCATACATTAAGACCATCCAGAGTAAAGATGCAATATTCTCATTCATTAATGGTCATAACATTGTGATGCAGAAATGTCATAAAGTCTTCTAAAGCTAATTTTCTGAATGTCTTTTTATTATTTTAAGTTAAGATACAGGCAGTGTAAAGATGTCTTTCAGTCCTATTTTAGAATGTTTTGTATAATATATGAATATAAAACATAAATTAATATTAAATGATCTCTGTTCTCTCTTTAGACTTCATACACTGACAAAGGAGAGAAGGTAACATGACGGTTAACTTTAAACTAAAACAAAACTGTATAATAGCTTATTTTGGTAAATGTTTGTTTTAATTTTTCTGTTGCAGCCAGAAAGAGGGAAATTTTTAAGGTTTCACCATCTCAAGTTCTGGGTGGGAAACGCCAAACAGGTGAGTTTAGCTGAATCTGCGTCAGGGTTATTATAATCATAAAACTAATATCATATATAGTATAAAAAACACATATTTGTAAAACTAAAACCCATTGATTTACTGAAATAACAAACTAAAACTGAAATAAAAATTAATAAAAACTATAGACATATAAAAAAAAAAACACTAATAAAATTACAAAATACAGAATAAAATAGGAAAATACTGTTATACAGAAAATATCTGTTTGAATACAGTGGTTTACAGTGATTCGAAATTAAAACATGAAAATTTTTGCACTTTCTCTGAATAAAATAAGATTATAGTTTTGTATTGAATGCTTTGATGTTAAAAATGACAGTGTTTCTGTACGATTATGGCACTGAATATACATTTGCTGGCACAAATTGATTGTAATAAAGTTGCTTTGACTAGTTTTAAAGTGGCTTAGAATACAACTAAGATATAATATTGTAGCATATACCTATTAATTTGTTGTATGGATCCAAACACACTGAAATAATGTTTCCTAATGCAGATGACGAACGCCAATCAATAATGTGATCTGAGTGTGATGCAATAGTTCATCTTGATCTTGTCAGTGAAATACGTTTACATATTAACCAATAGTTTGTGCTCATTTTGTACCATTTCATTACATTTCAATGGTCCTGTATTGAAGCGTACAGGGTTCTGTGAGGAGCAGAACCTTCATTCATGGGAACATTTGATTTTATTAGATTTTTTTATTACATTTTATGAGCTCATAAACATACTTTATCCCACTAGAACAAATTGAATTAACCTCGTTAAACATGACAGTATTACGCAGTCTTTAAAACTGAGTCAAGAACCCTAGAATTCTACACTCTAAAAAATGCTGGGTTAAAAACAACCCAAGTTGGGTTGAAAATGGACTCTCCCAGCCATTGGGTTGTTTTAAGCAAACATTTAACCCAACCGCTGGGTTAAAACAACCCATTCACTGGGTTAAAACAACCCAATTGCTGGGCATTTTCAACCCAACTTGGGTTGTTTTTAACCCAGCATTTTTTTAGAGTGTATTTAGAACTCCACTGAACAGTTTATATATTGTTTTCTAACAGCTACTTGAGGATTTTGAAGTTCTTATCTCGTTAAAAAAACTTGTCAAAACAAAAATGTGTTGACGGTTAAACCCTTCCGACGGGCTTTTAAACACACATCTGTCCTTGTTGTTGTTGATCTAGGCCGCTGCGTTCTACTGCGATAAGTTTGGCTTCGAGCCGCTGGCGTATAAGGGTCTGGAGACGGGCAGCAGGGAGCTGGTGTCTCATGTCATCAGACAGGACAAGGTGTGTGTGTGTTGAGGATGAATACACACATGACACAACACAGGATCTCAACTACACACACATCATACAATCATTCACTTCACATCATACAATCATTCACTTCACATCATACAATCATTCACTGGAACTAAGGGGCCCTGAAAAACAACCCCACCCCATAATCCCCCCTCCACCAAACTTTACACTTGGCACAACGCAGTCAGGCAAGTCCCGTTCTCCTGGCAACCGCCAAACCCAGACTCGTCGATGGGATTGCCAGACAGAGAAGCGTGATTGGTCACTCAGAGAACACGTCTCCGGCGCGCTTTACCCCACTGCATCCCACGCTTTGCATTGCTCTTGGTGATGTAAGGCTTGGATGAGCAGCTCGGCCATGGAAACCCATTCCATGAAGCTCTACACACTGTTCTTGAGCTCATCTGAAGGACACAGAAGTTTGGAGGTCTGGAGCGACTTCTGTGACCCTCAGCATGCGCTGACCCCGCTCTGTGATTGGATGAGTTGCTGTTGTTCCAAATTGCTTCCACTTTATTATAACACCACTAATAGTTGAGTGTGGAATATTCAGTAGTGAGGAAATTTCACTTATTGCACAGGTGGCAACCGATCACCTATCACCTTTACCAAGTTTCATGTCATTCCAATGAAGTACACAATAAAAAAAAAGGACCGTAGAGGACCATTGGGTTTTAAAATCCAAACTGCACAAAAACACCTCAAAAGTATTTGTTCTTTTCACAGATAATATTCGTCTTCGAGTCTGCTCTGAACCCTGGAAATGAGGGTATGAACCATTTCATGTATTTTTAAACATTCTAGTGTGAAGTAAATCTGTCCATGTCATGTAAAAAAATTATTTAAAAAAACTTAGATTGCAAACCACAATATACACACATGGGAAAAGATAATAAAGGATTCTGTTACTCAGGATTAAAATGGTCCTGGTTTAACAAATTCGTGAAAAGAAAATCAAGAAAAGACCAAAAGTGCTCACTATCCTCTCTCTCTCCACAGAGATGGGCGAGCATCTTGTGAAACATGGAGACGGAGTCAAAGACGTCGCATTTCAAGTGGAGGACACTGACTTTTTAGTCAAGGTAAATCAGCAGTTTTATGTTGTTTCAGACAAAAATGTTTACATTATTGACATAATAATAGTCATAATGTTGCATAATTAATTCAGTGAGGATGTCCAGTTATTTTCAAAGAATTCAAAGTATGCTAAATTCATTCATTCATCATAGTATGTGAATTCATCAGACCTCTTGCTACTCACTGATGTTTGTGCGGTTATTTTCCCTCCAAAATGATGTCACGTCTACATGATGTAATTAAAGCGATAGTTCACCCAAAAATGAATATTAGCCCATGATTTACTCACCCTCAAGTCATCCGAGGTGTATATATTCTTCTTTCAGACGAATGAAATCTGAGTTTTATTTGAAAATGTTCTGGCTAATCCAAGCATTATAATGGCAGTAATAGTTGCTCGGTTTTTGAAGTCCATAAAAATGCATCTGTCCGTCATATAACTGCTCCACACGGCTCTGGGGTGTTAATAAAGGCCTTCTGAAGCGAAGCGATGCGTTTGTGTAGGAAAAATATCCATATTTAAAAATGTATAAAAAAAATTTCTATGGCTCTGCATCAGCCGTCCCCGCGGCATCACTTCCGGCGAATAAGGTCAAAATACATGCAAAATACAGGCGTGGTCATAGATATATATATACATAGATTCCTCATTAGTGCCTGCGCGGATCGGGCGAATGAGGCATCTACGTATATATATCTTTGATCGCGCCAGTATTTTGACCTTATTCGCCGGAAGTTATGGTGCTGGTAAAAAAAATAACATAAATACTGTTGGGTTTCTCGCAGAAACCGATCGTTTTGTGTCTTAAGACATCAATGTGACTCCACGAGCCGCATAGTTTAATAAGGATTCGTATGTCTATGTGTTTTTACTCTCATACTCTAAAATATCCCCATTGACATCATTATACGACTGACACACTGCAACGGTTGGAGTTAAAAAATCTTCATTTGTGTTCTTCTGAAGAAACAAAGACGCCTACATCTTGGATGCCCTGGGGGTAAGCAGATAAACATAAAAGTTTTTGGGTGAACTATCCCTTTAAGGAACTGCCTTTCTATTAACTATTTAAAAAAAGCAATACACTCAAGACAAATTAACAAGAAGTAATATCAGCAGTTTTTTTAAATCTCTGTTTTGATCAGACTTTCAAAAGTTCAAATAAAAAATGCTAAATATGTATTTCCAGAATGATAACTGGACGCCACTCATAATGCAGTAGTATGAAAAATGTTTCCTCGCATAATGCATACTATTGCACTTAAGTATTATTTCCATGACAATGAATCACTTATTTTGGCATTCCGATAATGAGACTTTGAGGGTTAAAATGGGGTCAAATGTGAAAAAATATCACAATGCAAAACAATTGCATAATGCAAGTATACAGTGTATTCTGCACAGTATATTCAGTTAAAAGTTTTCCATTCTGACCACAGCCATCTAAAACACAACTGAACCGATTTACCTTGAAGGGACTTTGGAATAAATGTGTGTTTGCCTTCCCAGAAAGCCAAAGAGAGAGGAGCGGTGGTCGTCAGAGAGCCGTGGGTGGAGCAGGATTCAGCCGGGAAAGTCAAATACGCTGTAATTCAAACTGTGAGTCTCAGAGAAAGACAACATGTGTTTTGCACAGACAGACATACAAATGATTTAAAGACTTACGATATATCCGATGTTGTGTTTTGCAGTACGGAGACACGACACACACGTTTGTGGAGTACATGGAGCCGTATAAAGGTCTGTTTCTGCCAGGATACAAGGAGCCGCTGTTCAGAGATCCTCTGTTACCAAAACTGTGAGTGATCTTACACAGCTGACACTCTCAGAACTTATGCTCTGAACAAACATTCTTCCAGTAACGTTAATAAAACGCTCATTCAACGTCATCTGGTCTTTAATAATGTTCTCAAAACATTATTAGTTCACTCAAAAATAACAATTCTAGGTTGCACTTTATTTTAAGGTGTCAGTGTAATTATATATTTGAATAATATTAAGTAACTACACGTACTACATACTATAGGGTTAGGGTGTGGTTGAGGGTTAGTTGCATGTAATTTACTATTACTATGGTAAGTCCATGTAACAATGACACTGTAAAATACCAAATTTGACCAAAATTGTCATCATTTGCTGCGCTGTAAAAAAAAATGTGAGTAAAATTTACAGTAAAAAAACGGCAATTGTGGTTGCCAGAACTTTACCGTAAAAAATACGGTAGCAACATTTTAGGTTTTACAGATTTAAGTTTAACTTACAGTAAATAACTGTATTTCATTAACTGAAATAATGTTAAATTACCAGCCTATTGAAATACTAATATCTGTTATGTACCTTTGATATATACTGACGAGCACCAATCACAGGTGGAGATGAGAGTCACATGACTATACTACATAGAAGGTGCACAGTGTCATTCACACACACTAAACGCCCACATGGTAATGTAAAAAATGCAATAAACATTATTTTAACAACATCAAATGTAACATAAAACCCTAATGTACATAACTGATTAGAAAAAACTACGAAGAAACAGTTATTTCAATAAAAATACATCAAATGTGTCACGCAGGGAATTCTGGGAATGTCAATTTACGGGTTTTCACTGTAAATTACACAACGACTTGTTCTTTTTCACTTCCAAAAACTGTCAATTTAACGGTATTTTACTGTAAAATTACATTAATTTAAGGTTAGATCTATTACAGTTATTCACGGTATATAGTACAGAAACTTTCTGTTTACTGTTTTTAACTGTAGCATTTTTACAGTCTTTTACCGTTAAAATCACGATTATTTTTTACAGTGTGATTTGTTCCAAACCTGTATGAGTTTCTTTATTCTGTTGAACACAAAAGAAGATATTTTGAAGAATGTTGGGAACCAAACAATTGCTGACCCCTATTGACTTCCATAGACTGAAAAAAAAAAGTCAATGGGGGCCAGCAATTGTTTTTGGGCGAACTATCGCTTTAATGGGAATGTTAGAAAAATGTTCTTAGAACATATTTTTGTTAGCTGGGAAGTTCAGTTTTGTTTGTTTATAAAAAAATGTGAGCGCGTATGAATGTTTAAGTGCAAATATAGTCTCTTAAGCCAGAAACATACTCATTAATTTAATTTAATTGATAAACGCTCATTCAAAGTTTTCTGGTCTTTAGTAATGTTCTCAAAACGTTATTTATACAACGTTTTTTTTATGTTTAGCTGCATCCGAAATCGAATACTTCTCTACTATATAGTGTGCGAAAAACAGTACACCAACAGAGTAGTATGTCCGAATTCATAGTACTTGAAAAATAGTGGGCGGATGATCTACTACTTCCGGTGAGATTCTGAAGTGCGCAAACGATGGACACTTTACTATCCCATGAGGCCATGGGAGACGATTTATGAATGGAGGTGATGGGACGCAACTGGCGCTGTTAGGTCACATGATCATGACAACATGGCGACAACATTCTACAATCATTCATACTATATAGAACGCTCTTTTTTAACGGTCGCGAAGTTCGTTCAAATTCAAATGTTCGATTTCGGACGCAACCTTAAAGTTGTATTTTTTTTCAAAATGTTACTAGTTTCGGAGAACATTCAAAAGTAACATTCCCATAATGTTAGCAAAATGGAATGTTCCCAAAACGTTTGCACAACCAAGAAAAAACATTTAAAAAAAAATAATTATAAGAAATAATTTTAGGGATTGTTGTGATTTGCTGATTTGTTCTAAACGTGTACGAGTTTCTTTGTTCTGTTGAACATAAGAGATACGAAAAATGGCTATTTTTGCTTATAACTTCTGAACCGTTTGTCCAGAAATCATAAAAGTGGTCTCGTTAGATTCAGGACGTCATGCCGTCTGAATTTTACCATATCGGCCATTTTGGCTGTCGGCCATTTTGAATTATGTGCTAAAATGCTGTATATTATGAACACATGAACGGATTGTTACGAAACTCGGTATGGGTCATCAGCACGATGCCTTGAAGGAGCCTTAGAAGTTTCGAAAC
Source organism: Gobio gobio (assembly GCF_949357685.1). Taxonomy (NCBI): domain Eukaryota; kingdom Metazoa; phylum Chordata; class Actinopteri; order Cypriniformes; family Gobionidae; genus Gobio; species Gobio gobio. Next base: position 3,879,439 of record NC_137100.1, on the reverse strand, counting down.
AGCGCCACCTAGTGGATCAATTTTTCTCAAACGCTTATAACTTTGGGTGTGATTGACTTATTTTCATGGGAGTAACATTTTTCATCTCCTAAATCCTTGCCGAGTCCAACGATACCAGACTTGCCAGGTTTCGGCATATGGTTTGCGCAGCGTTGTAATTTAGCGCTTATAAAACGTTAGCTGATATATTCAAAACCGCTAGTCCGATCGAGACGAAACCAGCGTCAGAAGTTCGGAAACATAGGTCGTTAAAAACACGCTATTATTTAAATGTCAAAATATTGATAGTAAGGGGTAGTAAAATCCAATCAAAGTCATGTGTAAGTCATTTTTTACGTGATTTTTCATACAAATAATTCTATATTATAATTATAATTCTATAACTCCAAAACGAAATGAGATATTTAACCAAAATTTACACACATATGTATGGGCTCACTCTGATGACACATATAAAACATTGTAGGATTGTGCCTCCTGGTGGCGCTATAATAGAACAAAACATGAAATTCCCATAGACTACAATGCATTTTCAGCCTTTTTGCCTAAAATCATCTCATTGCAGAAAAAAAAAATTAACAAAGGAATTTAAAAAAAATAAATAATTATCCGAAATAATGTTAGGGATTGTTGTGATTTGCTGAATTTTTCTAAACCTACGAGTTTCTTTGTTCTGTTGAACACAAAAGAAGATATTTTGAAACAATTGCTGACCCCTATTGACTTCCATAGTATGAAAAACAATTACTATAGAAGTCAATGGGGGCCAGGAATTGTTTGGGCGAACTATCCCTTTAATGGGAACATTAGCAAAACGTTCTTAGAACATATTGTTTAAGTGCAACTAGTCTCTTAGGCCAGAAACACTCTATGCACACACATGACATATTTCAGAACACAAACATGTTTCTTTCTTTGACAACAGGCCACCTGGACATTTAAGCTTCATCGATCACGTTGTGGGAAACCAGCCAGATGATAAAATGGTGCCAGTATCGGACTGGTGAGGGTCACACATCCAACAAACAAATCAATGAGACAAATTCGTGGAAATGTCGTTGGCAAAAAAACACGTTCTCTCTGTCTTTTATCTGCAGGTATCAGACGTGTCTGCTGTTCCACAGGTTCTGGTCCATCGACGATAAGCAGATCCACACCGAGTACAGCGCTCTCAGATCCATCGTAGTCACGAATTATGAGGAAACCATCAAGATGCCCATTAATGAACCAGCCACCGGGAAAAAGAAATCACAAATCCAGGTTCTTCCAGCAGATCCCTAGAAACATATATTTTTAGTTTTTATTGAATTGATTCTTTTTTTAGTATTTATATATATATATATATATATATATATATATATATATATATATATAGGGCTGCATAACTTGATCAGAATATAACTATTATTAGGGGCCAAGCACTGAAGGTGTGAAGGCACATATTGAAACCGTTAGATTTCTTCTTCTTATTATTATTATTCTTCCGCCATTGGAGTCTATGGCATTGGCAGCCCATAGAACTGTTTGCGGGAAAGTTATGAAATTTGGCACACAGATAGAGGACTGGCCCAACATTAACCACACCAATTTTGCAGTCTCTAAAACAATCCCTCTAGCGCCACCACCTGTCCAAAGTTTCACTCATGTTTATGCTAATAACTTTTGAACCAAAAGGGCTAGAAACAATTTTTTCTTAGATTCCTGAGCTCAAGCCGATTCGATTGCACCCTATGACATCATTATCCGTCATGAAAATTTGCCCGCCATTTTGAATTTTTCTTTTTCGAACTCCTCCTAGGCCGTTGCTCTGATTTTCACAAAAATTGAACCAGATCATCTTCAGACCATGCTGACAAAAAGTTTTGGAATTCAAGTATATTCGTCAAGTCGCAAACAAATTTTACGTAGCGGTTGCAAAAATATACTTAAGGCTATATCTCCACAACGCACAAACCAAACTTGGTACATGTCATCACAAGCATGACCTGAGTTGCAGTGTTTTGGCCCAGCACCACCTACTGTTCCAGAGATACGAAAAATGGCTATTTTTGCTTATAACTTCTGAACTGTTTGTCCAAATATCATAAAAGTGGTCTCGTTAGATTCAAGACGTCATGCCGTCTGAATTTTACAATATCGGCCATTTTGGCTGTCGGCCATTTTGAATTATGTGCTAAAATGCTGTATATTATGAACACATGAACGGATTATTTAGAAACTCAGTATGGGTCATCAGCACGATGCCTTGAAGGAGCCTTAGAAGTTTTGAAACAGCGCCACCTGGTGGATACATTTCTTTTTCAAATACTTATAACTTTGGGTGTGATTGACTTATTTTAATGGGAGTAACTTTTTTCATCTCCAAAAACCTTGCCGAGTCCAACGATACCAGATTTGCCAGGTTTCGGCGCATGGTTTGTGCAGCGTTGAAATTTAGCGCTTATAAAACGTTAGCTGATATATTCAAAACCGCTAGTCCGATCGAGACAAAACCAGTGTCAGAAGTTCGGAAACATAGGTTGTTTAAAACATGCTAATGCCCAAATTTCAAAATATTGATAGTAAGGGGTAGTAAAATCCAATCAAAGTCAGGTGTCAGTAATTATTTACGTGATTTTTCATACAAATATCTATAACTCCAAAACGAGATATTTTCACCAAAATTGACACACATATGTATGGGCTCACTCTGATGACACATAACATTTTTTAGGATTGTGCCTCTTGGTGACGCTATAATAGAACAAAACATGAAATTCCCATAGACTACAATGCATTTTCAGCCTTTTTGCCTAAAATCATCTCAATGCTGCCGTTTATCAGACACTCCCAGACATTTTGGCATGTCTTGTCTTCTTATTTGTGCTTGGCCCAGGTATTGCTGCTTGCAGCTATGTTTATTATTATTATTAGTTGTAATCCTAGCAATAAAATACTGAAATGTATTACTGATGTAAATGACATCCTGTAGCAGTTCTAGGCAGGTGGAGCTGGGGAGGTGGAGGGGTTCAGAGGAGCTCAGGACTAGCTTACAGCAAACACTGAACTCTCAGATTATTTAAATGTTGAGCAAGCAATCTCATTGCTTGTGCCATGTGGAAATTATGTGATTTCTTGCAGATTGCATGTAAAATACCTATCGGCATGTTAAGGCTTCTCATTTACTTTGAATGGATGATGTCATGCATTACCGAGCTCAATTGTATCTTTTGCATGGCATCACTAGCCGTGTTTCCATTACAGATTTGCACAAAACTTTTGCGATATTTTCTAAAAATATATTGTGCAATGACAGCGTTTCCATTAACTGATGTTATGCGACTAAAACTATTTTTTTCCCTTTCGTGATAATTCATTCAAAAAATGATGCCATGTATGTTGTTAGGTTTATGTATATCCCAGCCACTGCATGCCATTATTATTAATGGAAGGAGACGTGTGTGTTATTCAAGCATTGACGACACGGAAAGCACCGCATAGCCTACTTGAGCGGCACATATGAGGTGTTTCTGGGTGTTTCTCTCTCTTATCTGCTTCAAGGTCTTGATAAATTGTGGCATTTTCTATTCTATTGTCTATTATGAGTTTAATAAAGAACTGTTTCTCGTCTTCTGTCCTAACATACCACCCCATCTGTAACAAGTGATTGACTTTTACATACGCCAGGTTATTGTGACGCATTGCTGCCACATACAGATACGAGCGAAATGTTTGAATTTGCACGGTGGTAACTCAAAGTTTTTTTTTACCACTTCGTTATTTTGGCTCAGAATTTTGTTTATTGGAAATCTAAACTGAATTTAGAAATGCGTTTGAAATGACAAACTTTGCGTTTAATAAACAATATATATTTTTGAAATGAAGACAGCGTTTGGAGTGGAGTGCAAAATAATCCGTTCCCTGAGTCCACTGCCTTTGTTGTTATAGTGAGTGTACACAAATAAAAGTAGACAGTTTACTAATAATTATATCTTGCACTTATCTGTATGGCTAAAAATTATGGAGTATTGTGAGTTGTTTCCGAAAAAAAAAAACATTTCATCTGAAGCCGCCGACGCCTTGGTCGGACAGAGGGTTAAAGAAAACGTAGCCTATTTAGTTTCATAGTTAGGCTATGTTTAAATATTAATATTTTTTTAATTTCATTTGTTGATTATGAAAAGTGAGCAGCATGAGTAAAGCTGCATAATCAGATGCGCATATGTCTGGGGACATGGAGTGGCTTCAGACATGATTTTGAGCACTTCATTGAATTTTGTTTTCTAGAAAGTCTTTCTTTAAAATTAATTTTGTTTTGTATAAATTGTATTTTAATTTCGATCAATGTTTAATCAACTATTTGGCTGTATATTTAATAAATAAGAAGCAAACCAAGATCGTCTGGAATGGATTGACGTGCGTAACTGGCCGGTTTCCTCTGCCTTCGCGTAAGGCTGAAACTATAGCGTGCGTCTTTCTTGAATATATGTCTTAATTACAGTAGGCCTATATATAGTTATGATATTTGTGTCTGTCATTACTAGGTTAAAGTAACGCCACTTGTCCTTATTAGGAGAAAATATATGTCATTTTAACAACATAAGATCTCGTTTTTACGACATACTTGAGTGGGAAAAAAATATGTAGGCCCTGTGTGGCAGCAATGCGTCACCGTACCAGGTGACCTGTAAATGCGAAATTTCCATTGCAGTTTTGCGAAAATTTGCTTTTTCGAATTGCTGAAAAACCACCTCATGTAAGCGGAAAAATTGTTTTGCGTTATATGGGAGTTTTTGCTAAATTGACGTGTTTCCATTGGGCGTATTTTCAATTTGCGCAATTTGAACGATAATGGAAATGCGCCTACTGGCGTTGCTTGCAACAGAAGTTGAACAATGTTCAACTTTTCAAAGCTCCAATGCAGGCGTCAGCCAATCAGATCGCCTATGCAAATAACCTAGCTCAGACGCTAACCAATTGCATTCTTGCAACACTGGAAAAGCAATGTTATTGGCTGTTGTCAGCGCCACGCTTCAATACCCCATGTGAATGCAGTGCAAGAGTTTCATTTCATCATGTTTTGGATGTTAATACATTTATAGATGCAGGAAATCTTATATGTCATATCTCAGGAAATGTCATAGGGTGCAATCGAATCGGCTTGAGCTCAGGAATCTAGGAAAAATTAGTTTCTAGCCCTTTTGGTTCAAAAGTTATTAGCATAAACATGAGTGAAACTTTGGACAGGTGGTGGCGCTAGAGGGATTGTTTTAGAGACTCCAAAATTGGTGTGGTTAATGTTGGGCCAGTCCTCTATCTGTGTGCCAAATTTCATAACTTTCCCACAAACAGTTCTATGGGCTGCCAATGCCATAGACTCCAATGGCGGAAGAAGAAGAAGAATAATAAGAAGAAATCTAACGGTTTCAATATGTGCCTTCGCACCTTCAGTGCTTGGCCCCTAATAATAGTTATATTCTGATCAAGTTATGCAGCCCTATATATATATATATATAAGGTTGTAAACAGTGCAGCATCCAACACCACTTGTTTTAAATCAATTATCTTTAGCTATGTTTCCATCCACCTATTTTTATGTGCATTTTGGGATATCGCATAAAAAATGCTGGACGCCAAGATGCGCTTAAATTCTAAAAATGTGCTCACTCAATTGAGTTGGACACATTTTTTATAAGTTGATGGAAACACATTTACAGAATAAATGTATTGATGTGCATAAAAAAGTCATGTGACTTTGCGATGGGATGGCATACCTGGACCAACCAGCGGATTGATCTCATTGCACAGAATCTTAATATGCTTTTTGCAAAGCTGTTTTAGTCATTCTGAAGTGGTCAAAGTGGTTCGGGATAATTACCTCCCAGAACTTCTTATAGTCTTACACGACTGCAGTCTTACACGACTGCATTCCCAAAAACCATGCATCCGGAAGCAAGATGACAAGACTGTGTTTATTGCGTTTCATCGAAGTAATTCATTATATGCAGTGGCTTCTCCAACTGCAGCAACTTCAAAATCTCTCTTATATTTTTTCCTGTTATTTTGCGCCACTTTATCTGGAAGGGATGATTTTGTTCTCTTCTGCTCACTGGATGGAAACATTTATTTGCAAATGCAAATGCAATATTCCAATTTTGCGCATACGTTAAATTTGCAATTTCGGATGGAAACTATATTGCCAAAAGTTTTGGGACGCCTGCCTTTACATGCACATTAACTTTAATGCCATCCCATTCTTAATCCGTAGGGTTTAATATGGAGTTGCAGCTCTAACAGCTTCAGCTCTTCTGGGAAGACTTTCCTCAAGGTTTATGAGTGTGTTTATGGGGATTCTTCTAGAAGCACATTTGTGAGGTCAGGCACTGATGTTGGACGAGAAGGCCTGGCTCTCAGTCTCCGCTCTAATTCATCCCAAAGCTGTTCTATCGGGTTGAGGTCAGGACTCAAGTTCCTCCACACCAAACTCGCTCATCCATGTCTTTATGGAGACGCTTTGTGCACTGGGACAGGAAGGGGCCGTCCCCAAACTGTTCCCACAAAGTTGGGAGCATGAAATTGTCCAAAATGTCTTGGTGAAGCATTAAGAGTTCCTTTCACTGGAACTAAGGGGCCAAGCCCAACCCATGAAAAACAACCCCACCCCATAATCCTCCCTCCACCAAACTTTACACTTGGCACAATGCAGTCAGGCAAGTCCTGTTCTCCTGGCAACCACCAAACCCAGACTCGTCCATGGGATTGCCAGACAGAGAAGCGTGATTGGTCACTCAGAGAACACGTCTCCGGCGCGCTTTACCCCACTGCATCCCACGCTTTGCATTGCTCTTGGTGATGTAAGGCTTGGATGAGCAGCTCGGCCATGGAAACCCATTCCATGAAGCTCTACACACTGATCTTGAGCTCATCTGAAGGACTCAGAAGTTTGGAGGTCTGGAGCGACTTCTGTGACCCTCAGCATGCGCTGACCCCGCTCTGTGATTGGCTGAGTTGCTGTTGTTCCCAATTGCTTCCACTTTGTTATAACACCACTAACAGTTGAGCGTGGAATATTTAGTAGTGAGGAAATGTCCCAAATGGACTTTATACACCTGTGGCCATGAAGTGATTGAACACCTGAACTCTGTGATTTGACGGGATTTCCCAATACTTTTGGCAATATAGTAAAATAACTGCAATTCTGCTTCCCACCACTAGTGGTACACACTTCACTTTTAACTGAAACATTCAACAATCTATAGTAAGTGTCCATATTACTGCTATAATTGTCTTTTTTCATTTATAAAGGAGTATATTGACTACAACGGAGGACCTGGAGTGCAGCATATAGCCCTGAACACGTCCAACATCATCCAAGCTGTACGGCTCCTCTCAATATCACTTCATTCCCGTTAGATCGTAATAAAGTACATACAAAGCATGAAACTCTGTCCTTATGAATCAGATTGTGAACCTTCGAGCTCGAGGGATGGAGTTCCTCTCTGCACCTGATAACTACTACGAAATCCTGCGGCAGAAACTCAAGACGGCCAAGATCAAGGTGAAGGAGGACCTCAAAACACTGCAGGTCAGAGAAACCAAGAGTCCTGTTTGGATATGATGCTGTGTTTTTGAATGCTTTTTCAAATACATAATAAAATCTTTTGGGTTTTTTTCATCCAATGCAGGAGTTGAAAATCTTAGTAGACTTTGACGATAAGGGTTACCTGCTCCAGATCTTCACCAAACCCGTGCAGGACAGGCCAACGCTCTTCCTGGAGGTCATCCAGAGGAACAACCACTTCGTGAGTCTGAGATTAACATGCATTTACAGTTACAAGTGAATAAAATGTAGCCTAGTCCACCCAAAAATGTCAATTCTGTCATCATTTACTCCCCCCTCATGCCGTTCCAAACCTGAAACTAAGATATTTTTCTGCCCTTATTCAACAGAAACGTTGACGCTTCAAAACGTCTAAAGATCATAAAATAAATCCATATGAATGGAGCGGTTTAATTCAAGTTTTCTGAAGAGAAGTGACATAAAAACAGAACATGAGTTAAATCATTTAAGGCGTTATTTAACTCATTTAAGACGTTATTTAACTCATTTAAGACGCTATTTAACTAATTTAAGATGTTATTTAACTCAGTTAAGACATTATTTAACTCATTTAAGACATTATTTAACTCATTAAAGACGTTATTTAACTCATTAAAGACATAATTTAACTCATTAAAGACGTTATTTAACTCATTTAAGACATTATTTAACTCATTAAAGACGTTATTTACTCATTTAAGACGTTATTTAACTCATTAAAGACGTTATTTAACTCATTAAAGACATTATTTAACTCATTAAAGACATAATTTAACTAATTTAAGACATTATTTAACTCATTTAAGACGTTATTTAACTCGTTAAAGACATTATTTACTCATTTAAGACATTATTTAACTCATTAAAGACATAATTTAACTAATTTAAGACATTATTTAACTCATTAAAGACGTTATTTAACTCGTTAAAGACATTATTTACTCATTTAAGACATTATTTACTCATTTAAGACGTTATTTAACTCATTAAAGACGTTATTTAACTCATTAAAGACATTATTTAACTCATTAAAGACATAATTTAACTAATTTAAGACATTATTTAACTCATTTAAGACGTTATTTAACTCGTTAAAGACATTATTTAACTCATTTAAGACATTATTTACTCATTTAAGACGTTATTTAACTCATTAAAGACGTTATTTAACTCATTAAAGACATTATTTAACTCATTAAAGACATAATTTAACTAATTTAAGACATTATTTAACTCATTTAAGACGTTATTTAACTCGTTAAAGACATTATTTACTCATTTAAGACATTATTTAACTCATTAAAGACATAATTTAACTAATTTAAGACATTATTTAACTCATTAAAGACGTTATTTAACTCGTTAAAGACATTATTTACTCATTTAAGACATTATTTAACTCATTAAAGACATAATTTAACTAATTTAAGACATTATTTAACTCTTTTAAGACGTTATTTAACTCATTAAAGACGTTATTTACTCATTTAAGACGTTATTTAACTCATTAAAGACGTTATTTAACTCATTAAAGACATTATTTAACTCATTTAAGACGTTATTTACTCATTTAAGACGTTATTTAACTCATTAAAGACATTATTTAACTCATTTAAGACGTTATTTACTCATTTAAGACGTTATTTAACTCATTTAAGACGTTATTTACTCATTTAAGACGTTATTTAACTCATTAAAGACATTATTTAACTAATTTAAGACGTTCTTTAACTCATTTAAGACGTTATTTAACTCATTAAAGACATTATTTAACTCATTAAAGACATTATTTAACTCATTTAAGACGTTATTTACTCATTTAAGACGTTATTTAACTCATTTAAGACATTATTTAACTCATTAAAGACATTATTTAACTCATTTAAGACATTATTTAACTCATTTAAGACGTTATTTAACTCATTAAAGACATTATTTAACTCATTAAAGACATTATTTAACTCATTTAAGACGTTATTTACTCATTTAAGACGTTATTTAACTCATTTAAGACGTTATTTACTCATTTAAGACGTTATTTAACTCATTAAAGACATTATTGAACTAATTTAAGACGTTCTTTAACTCATTTAAGACGTTATTTAACTCATTAAAGACATTATTTAACTCATTTAAGACATTATTTAACTCATTTAAGACATTATTTAACTCATTAAAGACATTATTTAACTCATTTAAGACGTTATTTAACTCATTAAAGACATTATTTACTCATTTAAGACGTTATTTAACTCATTAAAGACATTATTTAACTCATTAAAGACGTTATTTAACTCATTAAAGACATTATTTAACTCATTAAAGACATTATTTACTCATTTAAGACGTTATTTAACTCATTTAAGACATTATTTAACTCATTTAAGACATTATTTACTCATTAAAGACATTATTTAACTCATTAAAGACGTTATTTAACTCATTTAAGACGTTATTTAACTCATTAAAGACATTATTTAACTCATTAAAGACGTTATTTAACTCATTTAAGACGTTATTTAACTCATTAAAGACATTATTTAACTCATTAAAGACGTTATTTAACTCATTAAAGACGTTATTTACTCATTAAAGACATTATTTAACTCATTTAAGACGTTATTTAACTCATTAAAGACATTATTTAACTCATTTAAGACATTATTTAACTCATTTAAGACGTTATTTAACTCATTAAAGACATTATTTAACTCATTTAAGACGTTATTTAACTCATTAAAGACATTATTTAACTCATTAAAGACGTTATTTAACTCATTAAAGACGTTATTTAACTCATTTAAGACATTATTTAACTCATTAAAGACGTTATTTAACTCATTAAAGACGTTATTTAACTCATTAAAGACATTATTTAACTCATTTAAGACGTTATTTACTCATTAAAGACATTATTTAACTCATTTAAGACATTATTTAACTCATTTAAGACATTATTTAACTCATTTAAGACGTTATTTACTCATTTAAGATGTTATTTAACTCATTAAAGACATTATTTAACTCATTTAAGACGTTATTTAACTCATTAAAGACGTTATTTAACTCATTTAAGATGTTATTTAACTCATTAAAGACATTATTTAACTCATTTAAGACGTTATTTACTCATTTAAGACATTTAACTCATTAAAGACATTATTTAACTCATTTAAGACGTTATTTACTCATTTAAGATGTTATTTAACTCATTAAAGACATTATTTAACTCATTTAAGACGTTATTTAACTCATTAAAGACGTTATTTAACTAATTTAAGACATTATTTAACTCATTAAAGACGTTATTTAACTCGTTAAAGACATTATTTACTCATTTAAGACGTTATTTAACTCATTAAAGACATTATTTACTCATTTAAGACATTATTTAACTCATTAAAGACATTATTTAACTCATTAAAGACATAATTTAACTAATTTACGACATTATTTAACTCATTTAAGACGTTATTTAACTCATTTAAGACGTTATTTACTCATTTAAGACGTTATTTAACTCATTAAAGATGTTATTTACTCATTTAAGACGTTATTTAACTCATTAAAGACATAATTTAACTCATTAAAGACATTATTTAACTCATTAAAGACATAATTTAACTAATTTAAGACATTATTTAACTCATTTAAGACGTTATTTAACTCATTAAAGACGTTATTTACTCATTTAAGACGTTATTTAACTCATTAAAGACATTATTTAACTCATTTAAGACGTTATTTAACTCATTAAAGACATTATTTAACTCATTTAAGACGTTATTTAACTCATTAAAGACATTATTTACTCATTTAAGACGTTATTTAACTCATTAAAGACGTTATTTACTCATTTAAGACGTTATTTAACTCATTAAAGACGTTATTTACTCATTTAAGACGTTATTTAACTCATTTAAGACATTATTTAACTCATTAAAGACGTTATTTAACTCATTTAAGACGTTATTTACTCATTTAAGACGTTATTTACTCATTTAAGACATTATTTAACTCATTAAAGACGTTATTTAACTCATTTAAGACGTTATTTAACTCATTTAAGACATTATTTAACTCATTAAAGACGTTATTTAACTCATTTAAGACGTTATTTACTCATTTAAGACGTTATTTACTCATTTAAGACATTATTTAACTCATTAAAGACGTTATTTAACTCATTTAAGACGTTATTTACTCATTTAAGACGTTATTTACTCATTTAAGATGTTATTTAACTCATTAAAGACATTATTTACTCATTTAAGACGTTATTTAACTCATTTAAGACGTTATTTACTCATTTAAGACGTTATTTACTCATTTAAGACGTTATTTAACTCATTAAAGACATTATTTAACTCATTTAAGACGTTATTTAACTCATTTAAGACGTTATTTAACTCATTAAAGACATTATTTAACTCATTTAAGACGTTATTTACTCATTAAAGACATTATTTAACTCATTAAAGACGTTATTTAACTCATTAAAGACATTATTTAACTCATTTAAGACATTATTTACTCATTAAAGACATTATTTAACTCATTAAAGACGTTATTTAACTCATTAAAGACATTATTTAACTCATTTAAGACATTATTTAACTAATTTAAGACATTATTTAACTTATTTAAGACATTATTTAACTCATTTAAGACGTTATTTAACTCATTAAAGACATTATTTAACTCATTTAAGACGTTATTTAACTCATTTAAGACATTATTTAACTCATTAAAGACGTTATTTAACTCATTTAAGACGTTATTTACTCTTAAATTTCAAAGACAAACTAGGAAATCGGGGATGGGTTAAGTAATTAATGACAGAATCTTTGGGTGAACTAACCCTTTAAAAACACAGAAACAACAATAAACCACAACAGATAACATACAAATCAATATTGCAAATATCAACATGAGATATGAATGCCATAAAGAAGATGCTTCAATCCAAAGCGACTCATCTTATAAGGAGGCAACAATTTGAGAAGTGGTAAAAATACAGTTTCAAAGACTGTCTAGAAGAGTACAGGCTAGAATGAGGAGAGAAATAAGAAGAAATAGTGATAGTTTTTAATATTGATCTTTTTAAGAGCAATTAAGTGCTCTTAAAAAGTGCTTTTGGGAACGTTTAGGAAAGTTCAGTTCATCATGTCATTATATACCGAATGAGAACAAAATGTGTTGGAGGGACAGTAAACACAGTTACAGTATAGAGTTTGACAGCCAGTCTGAACAGGCCCATAGTTTTATTAGGGGCATTTTTAAAGCTTGTGAAGTGAAGGAATGGCCTAAAGATAAGACATTTCAATCTAAACCACACTAAAGGGGCTTTACTGTCTCCTGTGGTGCTTAAAAAGTTCAAACAGAGCAAGAACCTGAACCCAATGACACCGACAGCAGTGGTGCCAAGTCTGTGGGTTTCCCGTTGAATTGGGTTCCTTTTAAGTTGTTGCGGAGGGTAATTTATTTTTCTGCGGGTTGATTTCCACCCCGTAAGCATGATTTTGACACTCCCCAAAACACCACCCAGACGTACAAATTCAGTGGAAAATTCATCCGCCCGATGGAGAAAATCACATCAGGCTATTTTTGGGCTACTTTTGATGCACAGAAACCCTGACCAACAGTTAGAATCAAAACACTGTGGCTTGTTGTTAAATGTGTGACTTTGACAAGCAATTTCTGAGTGAAAACTGGTTCAATGTAAATGCTACACCAAATGTTATTAAGTTGGCTTGAGAAAGTCAACTTACTGATCTGCTATTTAAACAGCATCTCCTCCTGGAGCTTTAAACTCGGCTCAGACCTTCAGACTGTCCTGACTCGGTCTGTCTGTCTGTCTGTCTATCTATCTATCTATCTATCTATCTATCTATCTATCTATCTATCTATCTATCTATCTATCTATCTATCTATCTATCTATCTATCTATCTATCTATCTATCTATCTATCTATCTATCTATCTATCTATCTATCTATCTATCTATCTATCTATCTATCTATCTATCTATCTATCTATCTATCTATCTATCTATCTATCTATCTATCTATCTATCATAAAAGCGCATCTATCCTTCATAAAAGTGCATCTATACATCATAAAAGAGCATCTATCCATCATAAAAGTGCATCTATCCATCATAAAAGTGCATCTATCCATCATAAAAGTGCATATATTCATTATAAAAGTGCTTCTATCCATCATAAAAGTGCATCTATCCATCATAAAAGTGCATCTATCCTTCATAAAACTGCATCTATCCTTCATAAAACTGCATATATTCATTAAAAAGTGCATCTATCCATCATAAAAGTGCATCTATCCATCATAAAAGTGCATCTATCCATCATAAAAGTGCATCTATCCATCATAAAAGTGCATATATTCATTATAAAAGTGCATCTATCCTTCATAAAAGTGCATCTATCCTTCATAAAAGTGCATCTATCCATCATAAAAGTGCATATATCCATCATAAAAGTGCATCTATCCATCATAAAAGTGCATCTATCCTTCATAAAAGTGCATCTATCCATCATAAAAGTGCATCTATCCATCATAAAAGTGCATCTATCCATCATAAAAGTGCATCTATCCATCATAAAAGTGCATATATTCATTATAAAAGTGCTTCTATCCATCATAAAAGTGCATCTATCCTTCATAAAACTGCATCTATCCTTCATAAAAGTGCATCTATTCATCATAAAAGAGCATCTATCCATCATAAAAGTGCATCTATCCATCATAAAAGTGCATCTATCCATCATAAAAGTGCATCCATCCATCATAAAAGTGCATCTATTCATCATAAAAGTGCATCTATTCATCATAAAAGTGCATCTATCCATCATAAAAGTGCATCTATCCATCATAAAAGTGCATCCATCCATCATAAAAGTGCATCTATCCATCATAAAAGTGAATCCATCCATCATAAAAGTGCATCCATCCATCATAAAAGTGCATCCATCCATCATAAAAGTGCATCTATCCATCATAAAACTGCATATATTCATTATAAAAGTGCATCTATCCATCATAAAACTGCATATATTCATTATAAAAGTGCATCTATTCATTATAAAAGTGCATCTATTCATCATAAAAGAGCATCTATCCATAATAAAAGTGCATCTATCCATCATAAAAGTAAATCTATTCATCATAAAAGTGCATCTATTCATCATAAAAGTGCATCTATCCATCATAAAAGTAAATCTATTCATCATAAAAGTGCATCTATTCATCATAAAAGTGCATCTATCCATCATAAAAGTGCATCTATCCATCATAAAAGTGCATCTATCCTTCATAAAAGTGCATCTATCCATCATAAAAGTGCATCTATCCATCATAAAAGTGCATCTATCCATCAAAAAAGAGCATCTATCCATCATAAAAGTGCATCTATCCATCATAAAAGTGCATCTATCCATCATAAAAGTGCATCTATCCATCAAAAAAGAGCATCTATCCATCATAAAAGTGCATCTATCCATCATAAAAGTGCATCTATCCATCAAAAAAGAGCATCTATCCATCATAAAAGAGCATCTATCCATCATAAAAGTGCATCTATCCATCAAAAAAGAGCATCTATCCATCATAAAAGTGCATTTATCCATCATAAAAGTGCATCTATCCATCATAAAAGTGCATCTATCCATCATAAAAGTGCATCTATCCATCATAAAAGTGCATCTATCCATCATAAAAGTGCATATATTCATTATAAAAGTGCTTCTATCCATCATAAAAGTGCATCTATCCTTCATAAAACTGCATCTATCCTTCATAAAACTTCATATATTCATTAAAAAAGTGCATCTATCCATCATAAAAGCGCATCTATCCATCATAAAAGTGCATCCATCCTTCATAAAACTGCATCTATCCTTCATAAAACTGCATCTATCCTTCATAAAACTGCATCTATCCTTCATAAAACTGCATCTATCCTTCATAAAACTGCATATATTCATTAAAAAAGTGCATCTATCCATCATAAAAGTGCATCTATCCATCATAAAAGTGCATCTATCCATCATAAAAGTGCATCTATCCATCATAAAAGTGCATCCATCCTTCATAAAACTGCATCTATCCTTCATAAAACTGCATCTATCCATCATAAAAGTGCATCTATCCTTCATAAAACTGCATCTATCCTTCATAAAACTGCATATATTCATTAAAAAAGTGCATCTATCCATCATAAAAGTGCATCTATCCATCATAAAAGTGCATCTATCCATCATAAAAGTGCATATATTCATTATAAAAGTGCATCTATCCTTCATAAAAGTGCATCTATCCTTCATAAAAGTGCATCTATCCATCATAAAAGTGCATATATCCATCATAAAAGTGCATCTATCCATCATAAAAGTGCATCTATCCTTCATAAAAGTGCATCTATCCATCATAAAAGTGCATCTATCCATCATAAAAGTGCATCTATCCATCATAAAAGTGCATATATTCATTATAAAAGTGCTTCTATCCATCATAAAAGTGCATCTATCCTTCATAAAACTGCATCTATCCTTCATAAAACTTCATATATTCATTAAAAAAGTGCATCTATCCATCATAAAAGCGCATCTATCCATCATAAAAGTGCATCCATCCTTCATAAAACTGCATCTATCCTTCATAAAAGTGCATCTATTCATCATAAAAGAGCATCTATCCATCATAAAAGTGCATCTATCCATCATAAAAGTGCATCTATCCATCATAAAAGTGCATCCATCCATCATAAAAGTGCATCTATTCATCATAAAAGTGCATCTATTCATCATAAAAGTGCATCTATCCATCATAAAAGTGCATCTATCCATCATAAAAGTGCATCCATCCATCATAAAAGTGCATCTATTCATCATAAAGGTGCATCTATTCATCATAAAAGTGCATCTATCCATCATAAAAGTGCATCTATCCATCATAAAAGTGCATCCATCCATCATAAAAGTGCATCTATCCATCATAAAAGTGAATCCATCCATCATAAAAGTGCATCCATCCATCATAAAAGTGCATCCATCCATCATAAAAGTGCATCTATCCATCATAAAACTGCATATATTCATTATAAAAGTGCATCTATCCATCATAAAACTGCATATATTCATTATAAAAGTGCATCTATTCATCATAAAAGAGCATCTATTCATCATAAAAGTAAATCTATTCATCATAAAAGTAAATCTATTCATCATAAAAGTGCATCTATCCATCATAAAAGTGCATCTATCCATCATAAAAGTGCATCTATCCATCATAAAAGTGCATCCATCCATCATAAAAGTGCATCTATTCATCATAAAGGTGCATCTATTCATCATAAAAGTGCATCTATCCATCATAAAAGTGCATCTATCCATCATAAAAGTGCATCCATCCATCATAAAAGTGCATCTATCCATCATAAAAGTGAATCCATCCATCATAAAAGTGCATCCATCCATCATAAAAGTGCATCCATCCATCATAAAAGTGCATCTATCCATCATAAAACTGCATATATTCATTATAAAAGTGCATCTATCCATCATAAAACTGCATATATTCATTATAAAAGTGCATCTATTCATCATAAAAGAGCATCTATTCATCATAAAAGTAAATCTATTCATCATAAAAGTAAATCTATTCATCATAAAAGTGCATCTATCCATCATAAAAGTGCATCTATCCATCATAAAAGTGCATCTATCCTTCATAAAAGTGCATCTATCCATCATAAAAGTGCATCTATCCATCATAAAAGTGCATCTATCCATCAAAAAAGAGCATCTATCCATCATAAAAGTGCATCTATCCATCATAAAAGTGCATCTATCCATCATAAAAGTGCATCTATCCATCAAAAAAGAGCATCTATCCTAGGGATGCACCGAATCCAGGGTTCGGGTTCGGATTCGGCCGAATATTGGGCTTTTTGACTGGGTTCGGTTTCTGCCGAACCTCAGAATTTTTTTCCACCGAACCCGAACACTAGGCTTGCACTATGCGCGCCCCGCTGGTCGAACGTAATGACGCCGCTGTTGAAAGTGAAAATGGAACTCATGAACAGAAAACGTGGCAGTATACTTTAAGTCAAAAGAAGGCGATTCAAGTTGAGCTACGCGTTCAATTTGCAATCCCGATTTGTCTCGTGATGACAAGGACCCTAAACAACAGCCGCTGTTATAACATTTGCATATGAAACATCCGAGAGAATACGAGTTGTGCATGAAGGAATCTACAGACAGCAGCCAAAATGTATTTTATTTTACCTTGCAAACAGCCTATAGATCTATAGATCAGATAAAATATAAATAAAATTAATAAAATAGGCCTACACTAAATATTTTTCACTTAAATAATTACCAAATTAAGATGACAAAACGAAAATACACTGAATCCGTAAGCTTGAAGAACCGGAATTAGGTAAATAGGTAGATAATATAGGCTACTATATATCTTTACATATACTATTCTCTTAAAACCATCATTTCGTTATTTTTACTAACCCAAATAATGATTCATCCGCTAGGTTGCACGGGAGGGGGAAAAATAGGTTCCTTCCACTTAAGAGTTGAGCTCTTTTTATTAATATATCTCTTAACATAAATACTATTTTCTACTTTAAAAAAATAACTTCGTTATTTTACTAACCCAGTGTTTTGTATGTGAATGCTGTTTCACGTGAATAATACCACAGGAGTGAAACACAAAGCTTTGTTTAGCCTAGAAAGGAAATAATGGTCAGAGAGCTCTTTTTAATTCTGTTTTGCGATCTGTATCTGGTCACTCGATTTTCCGTGAATTTGAACAATAGGCCTAGTCCATTTTATCCCAATGGACATGGACATCTCGTTTCTTTTCCCAAATCTTCACTTGCGTCGCACCCATGTTCGCAGGGGATTATAAACGTTTCTTCCTTTCGTTTGCTTATAATTAAGTCTATTATAACTTCACATCCTTTACTGTGGGAAAGTATAAAAAACACTGTAAGACGAATAGCCTTTTACTTCAAATTTTATTTAACACAGTTTGTTCTTGTTATTAAACTTAAGGCGCGTCAAGTTTGGTTTATTTGAATAGCGCATTTCACACACACACACGCCGGTGATTTTAGTTTCGTTTTCTCTGGCAGTGAATAATCAAACATTGTCTAAATGTCTTGACCCTGTGGAAAATAAAATCCACTCTTCAGACCTTTTACAACAAGTGTTGCTTTGCAACATCAGTAGAACATATGATGACAAAGATATTCAAGAAGGTGTCTATTCAGTGTCCCATTCCTCTCAAAGCGCAGAGCGGTATATGACACATCTTTGCGGGGAAATAGTATGAATCAAATATTTTTCTAACTAATATTTAATTTTCATATATTCTTGAGGTTACCATTATTTACTGATAATCGTTTAGATGTTTTATAGGCTGTAGTGTGTTGTTTCACTGACGGAAGTGCTAAAATAAACACGCATGCTTATGGATGTTTCAGCCTCAAATGATTTAAAAATGTAGGCTATATATCTGGCATAGACTACAGTATTTAAAATAGCATATATGCATTAGTTACATTCTCAATTTAATTTACAGAGCAATCCCTGCTAAGTTTTTAGTTTAACTAATACGCTGTCAGACTCGCAACGGGGGCGTGGCATCATCACGATGGTGGCGCTCCATCTTGATGTCGGCACAACCCTAGCGCGCGCCTCCTGCGCTCTCCGTTGGGTTGTTCTTTGAAACAACAGAGGACGACTCGGGGTAATTTTTCTATAAACCATCATGAAATAGCGTCGAGAAGAACATACACGACAATGTTTACTTTAGTAAACTTGACCAAAACAGTTAATGGCATCCCTACACTGCTGTGGACGTTGTTAACTTCATTAATGTGTTTACTTTGATAATGGACTGCGGATGGGAGTAGGATTCGGTATTCGGATTCGGATTCGGCCGAATCTTGACCAGTGGATTCGGTATTCGGCCGAACCCCAAAAATCTGGATTCGGTGCATCCCTAATCTATCCATCATAAAAGTGCATCTATCCATCATAAAAGTAAATCTATTCATCATAAAAGTGCATCTATTCATCATAAAAGTAAATCTATTCATCATAAAAGTGCATCTATCCATCATAAAAGTAAATCTATTCATCATAAAAGTGCATCTATTCATCATAAAAGTGCATCTATCCATCATAAAAGTGCATCTATCCATCATAAAAGTGCATCTATCCTTCATAAAAGTGCATCTATCCATCATAAAAGTGCATCTATCCATCATAAAAGTGCATCTATCCATCAAAAAAGAGCATCTATCCATCATAAAAGTGCATCTATCCATCATAAAAGTAAATCTATTCATCATAAAAGTGCATCTATTCATCATAAAAGTGCATCTATCCTTCATAAAAGTGCATCTATCCATCATAAAAGTGCATCTATCCTTCATAAAAGTGCATCTATCCATCATAAAAGTGCATCTATCCATCATAAAAGTGCATCTATCCATCAAAAAAGAGCATCTATCCATCATAAAAGTGCATCTATCCATCATAAAAGTGCATCTATCCATCATAAAAGTGCATCTATCCATCAAAAAAGAGCATCTATCCATCATAAAAGTGCATCTATCCATCATAAAATTGCATCTATCCATCAAAAAAGAGCATCTATCCATCATAAAAGAGCATCTATCCATCATAAAAGAGCATCTATCCATCATAAAAGTGCATCTATCCATCATAAAAGTGCATCTATCCATCAAAAAAGAGCATCTATCCATCATAAAAGTGCATCTATCCATCATAAAATTGCATCTATCCATCAAAAAAGAGCATCTATCCATCATAAAAGAGCATCTATCCATCATAAAAGTGCATCTATCCATCAAAAAAGAGCATCTATCCATCATAAAAGTGCATTTATCCATCATAAAAGTGCATCTATCCATCATAAAAGTGCATTTATCCATCATAAGAGTGCATCTATTCATCATAAAAGAGCATCTATCCATCATAAAAGTGCATCTATCCATCATAAAAGTGCATCTATCCATCAAAAAAGAGCATCTATCCATCATAAAAGTGCATTTATCCATCATAAAAGTGCATCTATTCATCATAAAAGTGCATCTATCCATCATAAAAGTGCATCTATTCATCATAAAAGAGCATCTATCCATCATAAAAGTGCATCTATCCATCATAAAAGTGCATCTATTCATCATAAAAGTGCATCTATCCATCATAAAAGTGCATCTATCCATCATAAAAGAGCATCTATCCATCATAAGAGTGCATCTATTCATCATAAAAGAGCATCTATCCATCATAAAAGTGCATCTATCCATCATAAAAGTGCATCTATCCATCAAAAAAGAGCATCTATCCATCATAAAAGAGCATCTATCCATCATAAAAGTGCATCTATCCATCAAAAAAGAGCATCTATCCATCATAAAAGTGCATTTATCCATCATAAGAGTGCATCTATTCATCATAAAAGAGCATCTATCCATCATAAAAGTGCATTTATTCATCATAAAAGTGCATTTATCCATCATAAGAGTGCATCTATCCATCATAAAAGTGCATCTATCCATCATAAAAGTGCATTTATCCATCATAAAAGTGCATTTATCCATCATAAAAGTGCATTTATTCATCATAAAAGAGCATCCATCCATCCATCATAAAAGTGCATTTATTCATCATAAAAGAGCATCCATCCATCCATCATAAAAGTGCATCTATTCATCATAAAAGAGCATCCATCCATCCATCCATCATAAAAGTGCATCTATCCATCATAAAAGTGCATCTATCCATCAAAAAAGAGCATCTATCCATCATAAAAGTGCATCTATCCATCATAAAAGTGCATCTATCCATCAAAAAAGAGCATCTATCCATCATAAAAGAGCATCTATCCATCATAAAAGTGCATCTATCCATCATAAAAGTGCATCTATCCATCAAAAAAGAGCATCTATCCATCATAAAAGTGCATTTATCCATCATAAAAGTGCATCTATCCATCATAAAAGTGCATTTATCCATCATAAAAGTGCATCTATCCATCAAAAAAGAGCATCTATCCATCATAAAAGTGCATTTATTCATCATAAAAGTGCATTTATCCATCATAAAAGTGCATTTATCCATCATAAAAGTGCATCTATTCATCATAAAAGTGCATTTATCCATCATAAAAGTGCATTTATCCATCATAAAAGGGCATTTATTCATCATAAAAGAGCATCCATCCATCATAAAAGTGCATCTGATTATATTCGTCTGAAAGAAGAAAGTCATATACACCTATTTCTCAGCAACGAGGGAGTTACATCATTATTTTGAAGTAATTAAACTATAGCTTTAATGTTAACAGATAGAGACGCTGAACAGACACAGGTACACACATCTCTCTCTCCCTCTCTCTCTCTCTCTCTCTCTCGATGATTAATAAAAATAAATGCTTTAATTAATTAATTCAAATAAATGTAATCTTACTTTATCTCTGTGTCTGATTCAAAGCGTGCAGAATGCTGGATCTAACAAGCCGTAACTGATGAAAATAACTCAGTTTTACTCTTCCGGTCAACTATTGCACCGCAAACATCAATAACAGCTTTAAGTTGTCAATGCTGGTAAATGACCATGGTATAAGCAGGATAATCCATGGCTAGCTGTGAATTAAACAATTTGAATGCATTTTGCGGAGGCAAACACCCTCCGTCAGGCGGTTCTTTGTTTCCACATCGTGCCTCAAAATCGTTTAATGCACAGGTAGACGTATATTAAGCCTATTCCTTACTTCATCCACTACGTATATATCACTAACAAAGCCTAGCAACTAGCTTAGGACATGCTAACAATGTGCTAAAAATGCTAATTCAATGTTAAAACTAGCAACATGTTAAATCATGCTAACAAAATGCTCCCATCAAATGTTAAAACATGTTAAATCAAACAAACACATTAAAACATGCTAGCAACATGCTTATTCATGATAAAACTCTTTAACAACATGTTAAATCATGCTAACAATGTTAAAACAAAGTAGCAACATGCTAGTTTATGTTAACAGCTTGATAAAATATGTAAGCAACATTCCAAATAATGCTAGCAAAATGATAATTCAAGTGTTAAAACATGTTAGTAACATGTTAAATAATGTTAAAAATGTTGAAACAAGGTAGCAACATGCAATTTAATGTTAACAGCATGATAAAACATGTTAGCAACATGCTTATTTAATGCTAAAATTTGTTAATAACATGATAAATAATGCTAACAATGTTAAAACAAAGTAGCAACATGCTAGTTTATGTTAACAGCTTGATAAAACATGTTAGCAACATTCCAAATAATGCTAGCAAAATGATAATTCAAGTGTAAATGTTAAAACATGTTAGTTACATGTTAAATAATGCTAACAATGTTAAAACAAAGTAGCAACATGCTATTTAATGCAAACAGCATGATAAAAACATGTTAGCAACATGCTTATTTAATGCAAAAATATGTTAATAACATTATAAATCATGCTAGCAAAATGCTAATTCATGTTAAAACATGTAAAAAAATGTTAACAATGTTAAAACAAGGTAGCAACATGCTAGTTAATGTTAACAGCATGATAAAACATGTTAACAACATGCTAATTAATGCTACATGCTAGCAAAATGTTAAATAATTATAGCAACATGTTAACATAATAATGCATGCTAGCGAAATGCAAATTCATGCCAGCAGTGTGTCAAAACATGCCAGCCACATGTTAAATCATGCTATCAACAAGCAAATTCATGCTAAAATATGTAAATTCATACTAGAAACGTGTTAAAACATGCTAGCAACATGCTAATTTGTGCCAGCAACATATTAAAACATGTTAAATTATCGATCTGATAAGACTACTGCCTTCAAAATATTCAAACTTCTTCAAATGTAAAACCTTCAAACTTCAAGCTTTTAAAACTTTCTGGTCTGGCTTTCTCAAGCCAACTTTAAAGTGTGTCATCTAGTTTTAAGTGTACTCTAGTCACACAGCTGATTACATATTTTATCCAATTCTCATATCATAAGAATGCATGCAGTTAAACCTGTGACCTGTCTTATCTTCAAGGGTTTTGGAGCTGGAAACTTCAAATCTCTGTTTGAGGCCATTGAGAAGGACCAGGACGCCAGAGGAAACCTCACAGTGCTCACACCGGAGAGCCAGGAAACCCTGAAGATGTTTAACTAATGCACAAACACATCTGCATAAACATGGTTTACTCTCAAGCCCTTGTAATATGAGACCATCAATTAACACTGAACCAGGGAAACAATAAAGAATGTATAATGTATCTGTATGATCCTCTTAAAGTTCTTCAGCTTCCAGAGTTTTATTGATAATCCTGCATCTGAAATGGCACAGCTTTCCTCAACAACACACATTTGCTCAGATCACCTTAGGCAATAGAACTAGTGATGCTTGATCACCACAAACACAAACCTCTACAAACTCTAATTCATGCTAGAATGTGTGCTAAAACATGTTAACAACATGCTAATTCATGTTAACAGGCAGGTAACATTCTTATTCATGCTAAAACATGTTAACAATATGCTAATTCATGCTAGCAACGGGTTAAAACATGTTAACAACATGCTAATTCATGTTAACATGTGAGTAACATGCTTATTCATGCTAAAACATGTTAACAACATGCTAATTCATGCTAGCAACGTGCTAAAACATGTTAACAACATGCTAATTCGTGTTAACATGTGAGTAACATGCTTATTCATGCTAAAACATGTTAACAATATGCTAATTCATGCTAGCAACGGGTTAAAACATGTTAACAACATGCTAATTCATGTTAACATGTGAGTAACATGCTTATTCATGCTAAAACATGTTAACAACATGCTAATTCGTGTTAACATGTGAGTAACATGCTTATTCATGCTAAAACATGTTAACAATATGCTAATTCATGCTAGCAACGTGCTAAAACATGTTAACAACATGCTAATTCGTGTTAACATGTGAGTAACATGCTTATTCATGCTAAAACATGTTAACATGTGAGTAACATGCTTATTCATGCTAAAACATGTTAACAATATGCTAATTCATGCTAGCAACGTGTTAAAACATGTTAACAACATGCTATTTCATGTTAACATGTGAGTAACATGCTTTTTCATGCTAAAACATGTTAACAACATGCTAATTCATGCTAGCAACGTGCTAAAACATGTTAACAACATGCTATTTCGTGTTAACATGTGAGTAACATGCTTATTCATGCTAAAACATGTTAACAATATGCTAAATTATGCTAGCAACGGGTTAAAACATGTTAACAACATGCTAATTCATGTTAATATGTGAGTAACATGCTTATTCATGCTAAAACATGTTAACAATATGCTAATTCATGTTATCAACATGTTAGCTACATTCTAATTCATGTTAACATGCGAGTAACATTCTTATTCATGCAAAAACATGTTAACAACATGCTAATTCATGTTATCAACATGTTAGCTACATTCTAATTCATGTTAACATGCGAGTAACATTCTTATTCATGCAAAAACATGTTAACAACATGCTAATTCATGCTAGCAACGTGTTAAAACATGTTAACAACATGCTAATTCATGCTATCAACGTGCTAAAACATGTTAACAACATGCTAATTCATGTTAACATGTGAGTAACATGCTTATTCATGCTAAAACATGTTAACAACATGCTAATTCATGCTAGCAACGTGCTAAAACATGTTAACAACATGCTAATTCGTGTTAACATGTGAGTAACATGCTTATTCATGCTAAAACATGTTAACAATATGCTAATTCATGCTAGCAACGGGTTAAAACATGTTAACATGCTAATTCATGTTAATATGTGAGTAACATGCTTATTCATGCTAAAACATGTTAACAATATGCAAATTCATGCTAGCAAAATGCTAAAACGTGTTAGCAAAATGCTAATTCATGTTAACATGCGAGTAACATGCTTATTCGTGCTAAAACATGTTAATAACATGCTAATTTATGCTATCAATGTGCAAAAACATGTTAACAACATGTTAATTAATGTTAACATGCGAGTAACATGCTTATTCATGCTAAAACATGTTAACAATATGCTAATTCATGCTAGCAATATGTTAAAACATGTTAATAACAATGCTAATTCCTGGTAACAAATGTGTTTAAAATGTTAGCATGTATTCTGGTAACATGCTTATTAATTCAATTCAATTCAATTCAATTCAAATGTATTTGTATAGCGCTTTTCACGATACATATCGTTTCAAAGCAGCTTCACAGAAAATGCATCTACATTACAATTTAAATTGATTTGTACATGTTATGCATTTCAGAAATGCACATATACAAAGCACACAGATTAGCTAACTATCTATTATGTGCTCAAACATGTTAACAACATGCTAAATCATGTTAACATGTAAGTAACATTCTTATTCATGCTAAACATGTTAACAATATGTTCATTCATGCTATCAATGTGTTAAAACATGTTAATTACATGCTAATTCATGCTAACATGCGAGTAACATTCTTATTCATGCTAAACATGTTAAAATATGCTAATTCATGCTAGCAACATGCTAATTAATGTTAACATACGAGTAACATGCTTATTAATACTAAAACATGTTAAAATATGCTAATTCATGCTATCAATGTGCTTAAACATGTTAATAACATGCTAATTCATGTTAACATGTGAGTAACATGCTGATTCATGCTAGTAAAATGCTAAAACATGTTAACAAAATGCTAATTCCTGGTAACAAAATGTGTTAAAAATGTTAGCAAAATGCTAATTCCTTTCAATAACATGTTTATTCATGCTAAAACATTAAAAATGTTAGCAACATCATTATTCATGTTAAATCATGCCAGCAACATGCTCACTCATGTTAACAATGTGTTAAAACATGATTGCAAAATGCTAGTTAATGAAATGAACAAAATGCTAACTCATAATAGCAACAGGTTAATCAATGTTAAAACATGCTAGAAAAATGTTGAATAATGTTAGCAACATGTTAAAAATGCTAACAAAACAATAATTCATGATAGCAAAATGCAAATTCATACTAGCAGTGTGCTTAACATGCTAGCTACCTTATTAGCATGATTTAGCAAGAAGTGCTAGTTAATGATAAAACATGCAGGCAAAATGTTAAATCATGCTAGAAACATGTTAAAACATGTCAACAAAATTAAAGTTCATGGTAACAAAATGCTAATTCATACTAGCAGTGTGCTAAACATGCTAGCTACCTTACTAGCATGATTTAAGAACATGCTAATTAATGCTAAAACATGCTAGCAAAATGTTAAATAATGTCAGCAACATGTTAAAGCATGCCAACAAAATGAAAGTTAATGGTAGCAAAAAGCAAATTCATACTAGCAGGGTGCTAAACATGCTAGCTACCTTACTAGCATGATTTAACAACATGTTAATTAATGCTAAAACATGCTAGCAAAATGTTGAAACATGTTAAAACATGCTAACAAAATGCAACTTAATGTTAGCAGCATGTTAAAATGTTAACAAAATGATAATTCATGCTAGCAATGCTAGTAGCATGTTAAAACATGCTAGCTACCTTACTAGCATGATTTAAGAACATGCTAATTAATGCTAAAACATGCTAGCAAAATGTTAAATAATGTCAGCAACATGTTAAAGCATGCCAACAAAATGAAAGTTAATGGTAGCAAAAAGCAAATTCATACTAGCAGGGTGCTAAACATGCTAGCTACCTTACTAGCATGATTTAACAACATGTTAATTAATGCTAAAACATGCTAGCAAAATGTTGAAACATGTTAAAACATGCTAACAAAATGCAACTTAACGTTAGCAGCATGTTAAAATGTTAACAAAATGATAATTCATGCTAGCAATGCTAGTAGCATGTTAAAACATGCTAGCTACCTTACTAGCATGATTTAACAACATGCTTGATCACCACAAACAAACTCAAAACACTTACATTCACCCTTAGAAATGTCAAAATAATCTTTAGACGGGTCAGTTATTGTTCCCCCAGTTACTATTAACAATAAAATTCATATTAAAACTTCAAATAAAATGTATTAACCAAGAACCTTAATGTTCATCACCCACAAAATAAATAAATGAAACACCACATTCTCTGCATTTTTATTTCAAAATAATTTATTTGTATATAATCGGAATGATGCCAGGTTTATACATCTATGATGGCAGCTGTACGTTTCATAAAGAATATCATTCCAAAAGTGAGAAAATAACATTTTAAAACATTTTCTCAGACCTGGACAAAAAAAAAAAAGGGATAAATATATTAGCAAATAAATATATTAGTGACATACCATTGAAATGTTCTATTATATATAAAATACAACACTTTATCTTATAACTGTTTTGTCTTTCTTTTTTTTTTTTTTACACAAAATATTGAACATATACTGGCATATCCCTTGATTTCTGAAGG
Organism: Gobio gobio; assembly: GCF_949357685.1. Classification (NCBI taxonomy): domain Eukaryota; kingdom Metazoa; phylum Chordata; class Actinopteri; order Cypriniformes; family Gobionidae; genus Gobio; species Gobio gobio. Next base: position 3,851,298 of record NC_137100.1, on the reverse strand, counting down.
GATTTAGCTCTGTTACAAAAAGGCAGTTTTCATTGATTCTCTGTGGAAGAGAGAGAGAGCGTATGAACAATACAGACAACCAACACAATGGAACAAAGGTCGAGAAAACAAAAAAACACACGTTTAGTGACATTTCATTGATTTTCTAGATACATAGTGCTACGATTGTTTCGCTTCGAATCACATGCAGATTTTCTTCCCAAGGCAAAGTGCGGTTTGTATCCTTTAGATAAAGCCAACAGCTTTACGTGTTAATCTGTGTGAGGCCGATGCGTATCTTCTGTAATCAGTGGCAGTTGGTGGCAATAGTTGCGTTTACTCACTGTAGTGTGTGTGTGTGTGTGTGTGTGTACAGACTGACATCATCTTACATGGTTAGTGTTGAACTAAAATGACTAACAAACTTAATGAGAATATCGGTTCATTCTTATCTTTGGTTGGTAAAGCGGTCTAACTCAACCGGGTTGCAACTACTCGTGATTTTCATCGCTGGAAAAGCTACGGAAAACAAAAGCATTTCTACAGTTAATATCATTTATTTCTATTATGCACGGCTCTAAATGTTTAGCCTGTTAACTGTCAGCGTCCCGCTGCTTTTTTCCTGATCGCATTATCATAAATGTATGGAAGCTCGTTTCCACAACAATTTAAAAGATAATTGCAACTTTTTATCTCACAATTCTGACTTGAATCTCAATCGCAAGTTACTTTATATCACAATTACGACTTTTGTATCAGTTCTGACTTTATAACTCACAATTCTGAGTCAGAATTGTGAGATAACATTTTTTTTTTTTCTATGGTGGAAACAAGCTTCCGAAAACTTAAAAATTAATTTTGTGAAATCTGTTTTGAAATTGGACATTGGGTTAAACTCTGCGGACCCTGTACAGGGATGTAAGGAATGAATTTAATCATGTATATACTTTAAATGTTAAGTCTATAGACTTTCCGCAGATATGCATCACTTTGGCATTTGTTTTAGACAAAGTAACTTATTTACAGTAAATTACTTGGCCGACCCAAATTGAAAAGTTTCCCATACACACACACACACAGTGTCTCTAAATACACAATACTGCTGTCATTTTACAGGAAACCCTTTGAAGTTTTATAAGCCACTGCTAAAAGTGATACACATGTAAGTATATGTTGTCTGAGCTGTAATAACCCCTGATTTTTTTTGGTTATAAATGCATTTTTGAAAGTGTGTAACTCTATAATGTGCTCTAGCACCCTGCAGACAGTTTGGGCCGTTTCCACTAGATTCCAGAAAATACTGGAAAAAAGAGTTTTGTCTGGATCATATATGCAAGATTTATTCAAATGAATCTGAATTGAGGAAAATATTACATTTTTTTAATGTAATTTCCCCCATACCCATATACAGTGGTGCATAAACCACTGCTAAAAGTGATAAACATGCAAGTATATGTTGTCTGAGCTGTAATACCCCCCCCCCAAAAAAAAAGAAACGCTTTTTGATTTTTTTTGGTTATAAATTTAATTTCGTTTTTGTTCGTGCTCTAGCACCCTGCAGACAGTTTGGGCTGTTTCCACTCAATTCCAGAAAATACTGGATAAAAGAGTTTTGTCTGGATCATGTATGCAAGATTTATTCAAATGGATCTGAATGGAGGAATATTACCTTTTTTTAATGTAATTTCCGCCAACCCCCCAACACACATCCAGTGGTATAAATGCAATATCCAGGTGCCATTTTACAGAAAACCCTGAAATTACTTAAAACACTTCTGAAAGTGATATATATTATAGTATACGTTGTGTGTGATTTAATAGACAAACATATCAAATATAAAAAAACAGACAAACAAAATAGGCGCTTTTCGATTTTTTGGTTATAAATTCATTTTTGAGTGTTTATCTCAGGCCCTGTGAGCTCTAGCACCCTGCAGACAGTTTTGGTTGTTTCCAGCATATCAGCAAACACTGGATAAAAGAATTCAATGACACTGGGATATTGTATTTACACCAATTATTATGCAATACATCTTGCATACATGATCCAGACAAAAGTCTTTTCCCAGTATTTTCTGGAATATAGTGGAAACAGCCCAAACTGTCTGCAGGGTGTTACAACATATACTTACATGTTTATCACTTTTAGCAGTGGTTTATGAAATCTCAAAAGTTTTCCTGTAAAATGACACCGGTATTGTGTATTTAGAGACAGTGGTGTATGGGAAGCTTTTCAATTTGGGTCGGCCAAAATCTAGACGGAAATCCCCAAAATGGTCCCAGAGCTTTAAAACCTTTTTGTGATATCAACTTCAAGGTTTCAACAAACCTTTTTGGAACACAACTTGGTTAGAAAGCAATTTTAGCGTCCAAATTATTTTGTAAAATACATTTTGTATGAAATAAAAAATATGTTCAGGGTTGAAGTGCTTTCTGCAATAATATTTCAAAAGAGATTCATGAATTACAACCATTTAAGTTCAGAACTTTGCTAAAAAAGGATGCTGACATTTAACAGGTCAATAAATCACTCTTTAAGAGTGCAATAATCTCTATAAAACGATTTGAAAAACGTTCTCCAGTAAATCACAAACAACTGGAAAAGTCATTGAATCTCATCGGTCATAAGGTGTGAGAACCCTATATATTAGGATTCACTATATTTTGTCTTATTTGGGATTCAGCCTCATTTTGTTGAAAAGCAAAACAAAAAGACCCGAGGGATGTGAGAGACACGGGTGTTCGTGGTTCAAAGGATCGAGACCTTCGAGCAAAGTGACCATTTACTGACAAAAAAATAAAAAAACATTCAGGCGTTTGTCATGGCAAGATTTCCAGTGTTTCCTTTTCTTTACATAAAAGAATGTTTCAGGTTCAAAACCCCATATTTTGTGACGTATATTTCCAGCACGTCACGGATACTGTCGTTAGTTTGAACTCGTTTTGAACCCGGACAATTCCTTTAAAGGGTTGCTTTTAAAATATATGACAACAGAGATTTCAGGGTAACAGATTAAAGATAAATGTTGATACATCATTGAACATGACAGCAGGCTACATTTTGAGTATGAGTAAACTTCATGAAGTGTTCATTTCATGGGATACAGAGGCACTTTTGGTAAGCTTGTATGCTGGTTACTTTATGTGAAATGTGAGTGTCCCTTTAAGGGACTATGAGTCATAACAGGTGAAAGCAAAGCATTCTGGGAAATGTAGTCCTTCTCAGCACAAACACAGACCAAAATAATGAAGCAAAACAGAAAAATCTTCACAACTTTCCCCAAATATATTCAGTCAATTCATTTCGTTGACAAGCAAAATTAATAAATGAAGACACAAACGTTTGTAAATAACAGCTGCCATTTTTGAATTAACAAAACCGAGACCCTGAAACCTCAATGAAATGCAGATGATATGAAGCGAGTAGGTCGTCGGACGCACACGTACCTTTGAAGTACCGTCTCGCTAACAGGCCTTTTCTGATTGGTTATCTGAGGTAGTGCTGGAAAACCAGGCCAGATGATTAAACGCAGCCCAACACGGCACAGGTAAAGGGCTACGTCTAGCTTTTGAGAAGTAAAATGGAAGGGGCGTGTAGCATTGCGATAACGAAATAGTTAATTAGCCAGTAGGCGCAGTGAGATAATGAATGCATGGAGGGTATTAAAGGCTAAAGCCTGAAACAAACTCTATGCAAGAGCGCAAACACTGAAGGAAATGCACAGCCAATGCATTGCAAGCTCTGATTTTCATTGTTTATGCTCAGTAGCTTTCAAGGTATGACCTTCAAATTGTATTGTATTGTTATTTAGGTGCACTGAAAAAAAATTGGTGTTAGAGACAGTTTTACTATGGAAGCTGGTTTCCGCCACAGAATACAAAATATAATTGCGACTTTTTATCTCACAGTTCTGACTTTTTATCTCATTTGACTTTTTCATTTCACTTTATATCGCACAATTCTTACTTTATAACACGCAATTGCGAGATTTAAAGTCAGTGAGATATAAACTCGCAATTGCGAGGTATAAAGTCAGAATTGCGAGATATAAAGTAAGAATTACGAGATATAAAGTCAGAATTGTTTGATATAAAGTCAGAATTGTGAGATATAGTCAGAATTGTGAGATAAGTCAAAATTACGAGATATAAAGTCAGAATTACGAGATAAAAAGTCAGAATTGCGAGATATAGTCAGAATTACGAGATATAAAGTCAGAATTACGAGATAAAAAAGTCAGAATTGCGAGATAAGTCATAATTACGAGATAAAAAGTCATAATTACAAGATAAAAAGTCAGAATTGCGAGATATAGTCAGAATTGCGAGATAAGTCAGAATTACGAGATATAAAGTCAGAATTGCGAGATATAGTCAGAATTGTGTGATATAAAGTCAGAATTGTGAGATATAGTCAGAATTGCAAGATAAGTCAGAATTGCGAGATATAAAGTCAGAACTGCGAGATATAAAGTCAGAATTGCAAGATATAAAATTTGAATTGTGAGATAAGTCAGAATTACGAGATATAAAGTCAGAATTGCAAGATATAAAATTAGAATTGTGAGAAGTCAGAATTGTGAGATATAAAGTCAGAATTGCGAGATATAAAGTCAGAATTGCAAGATATAAAGTCAGAATTGCGAGATATAAAGTCAGAATTGCAAGATATAAAGTCAGAATTGCGAGATATAGTCAGAATTGCGAGATATAAAGTCAGAATTGCGAGATATAAAGTCAGAATTGCGAGATGTAAACTCGTTATTGTGCAATAAAAAGACGCAATTATCTTTTAAAATGTGTTATTCTGTGGCAGAAGCAAGCTTCCATACATTACAATGTGAAATTAAATGAAACATTTTGAAGTAGAAAGACTGAAATTGTATTTTCTTGTCAAATCTAGGTCTTTACGACTTTTGATTAAAGGCTGGAATACACTACAAGACTGAACAGAAAATCTCAACAGATTTAAAAACACAAGGCATCATTTACTTGCCGACTTTCAAATCATTCCGAACACAACAAACTCGCTCAGAAACACTATGATTGTTGAAACCATAGATATGCATATGTAGATGCAACATTCGAGCACTCAAGACACGTCAACTCGTCCGCCATCTTGGAACAGTCAACATTTCAGATTCTGTTGTCCAAGATGCCACAACATTGTGCAGCCTCTGTTTGTAAAATGTATATGTATTAAAGGGATAGTTCACCCAAAAAGGAAAATCCAGTCATCATTTTCTCACCCTCAAGTAGTTCCAAACCTGTATGAGTTTCTGTCTTCTGCTGAGCACAAAAGAAGATATTTTGAAGAATGTTGGTAACCAAACGGTTAATGGACCCCATTGACTTCCATAGTATTTTTTTCCCATACTATGGTGCCCATTCGTCTCGTCTTTCATCTACTGAATTCTATTGCAGACATATATATTCATACATGCATATAACTATGGTTGCAGACCCAACCGTGTTTTTTTGACTGTTCCAATATGGCGGACGGCTTGTGCATAGCGACCCATTGAAAGAGCCGCCAATGAGTCACGTATATCTATCTATGGTTGAAACGAACATGGAAGTGCAGGGGATGAGCGCAGTAGTTGTTGCAGCGTCGCAAAAGAAGTGCATTTGGATGTGGTCTTGGGTGGGTGGACGCGGTCAGTCCTGAAGAGTCCAATATTTAGGCTAATTTGTCACACATGGGGCCAGATTTACTAACAGCTTGCGCCAGTGCAAACCCTCTTTTGGCGTTAAAAACTACAGTTCGGATTTACCAAAGGTACGCAGTGAAGAATGAGCGGCTGATCTTATGATTTACTAGGGTTTGCACTGGTCAATTTACTGGTGTTTGCGCCATTATTTACCACCCAAAAAAGCACAACTTAAACCAGAATGCAGAACTGTCCACTCCCATCAGCGCTTTTATGGGATTGCGCTCTCACGCTAATTTGCCCTGTTTAGAAAATCTGGCCCATGTTCTGTTCATTTACTTTTGTATTGGTATTGTATTTAATTGCAAAACTGGTCGATAGAGGACAGCTTAGGTTTCATACACTACGATATGTGTTCTCAAAATATCAAACATGTTTTGATATCCTTCGATTGGAAGGTCCGAAGCTAAAAAATCGTAGACTGTGCCCATCATACACTCATGCCCATCAAATCCAAGACTTTGGGCAACTATTGTCGACTGCAAATCGGGGAGAAAATCGTTAAGTGCATTCCAGCCTTAAGTTTAACTTGATTCCGGCATGATAGTAGAACAAGAACAAGACGGATTACGCTAATGTTGTAGTATGAAAAGTGTCTGCGTTCTTGCATAGAGTACATAGGCCAGGCCTAACCCTCAATTGAATATGGGGAAGACTTGTTTATACCTTTAAAGGCTTGGACGAAGATCACCAAGGAGTTCTCAGACTAGAGAAGGTACTAAATGAATCCTGTTTCAAAGCAAAACAGGATTGATGCGAATCTCCCAGATCCTTCCTGAATAAACACCATTTGTTTGCCTATTGAAAGTCACATTTGGGCTGTATCGGGTAAAGTACCTTGACAGTGCCAGCAATGACTCGTTTTGGCCATTAGACGTGTGCTAGTAACGGTGAGTTACTACTGAAGAGTACCCATCTACTGATCACTAATGTGTGTAATCTTTGCTAGAATGACATTCTGAGGTCTGGAGATTCTGGCTGATGCGGTTTGATATTGCAGATGTTTGGAATTATCTGGAAGACTCAACATGTGGAAGAGACAGCGAGAGAGCGCCGAAGAGTTTTGTCCATTTCGGCTTTTGTGTAGCAGCGTGAGGAGTTTTGGATGAAGAGTTTTCTCAAACACCAGACTCTTCTTCTGACCCTGTGACACAAGAAGAGAAAAACGTCGAAATCATTTCACAACATCAAATTAAAGGAATAGTTCATCCAAAATGAAAACTGTCGATCAGCTGTGCACGTTCAGATTATAACCAGCGATTGAGTTCTGCAGAAATTATGTATTTTCGCAGGCAAACCTGTAAGTTAGGCATCACCCTAGTACAAAAAGCCAGTATGAATGTTCCACTGGCTTTCAATTATTGCAAAAAAATAGTAATAGATAATCTTCACAAATGTATATTTGTATAATGTATAACAAAAATATTCAATACATATCAAAGACACTTAATATACTGTAATATTATCGCTTTGACTGACATTATTGGATGAGAAAAAAATTTGAGATGAATAACGACTGCTTATAGCTGAATTTACTTCATTTTGTAATTGACATATCTTGCAACAGACATGGTTATTGAACTGCACATTAAACTGACTCAAGCTGAATAATGACTATTGTCTTCTCTAGAGCTGCTTATAGCTTGTTTCATAATTTCACAACTGATACACTTTACACAGTTATTGAACAGAACTGAATCAACATTAAACTGACTCAAGCTGAATAACAACTCTATTGTCTTCTGTACGGCTGTTTATAGCTTGTTTCATAATTTCATAATTGATCAACTCTACACAGTTATTGAACTGAACTGAATCAACATTAAACTGACTCAAGCTAAATAACAACTCTATTGTCTTCTGTACGGCTGCTTATAGCTTGTTTCATAATTTCATAGTTGATCAACTTTACAGTTATTGAACTAAACTGAATCAACATGAAACTGACTTGAGCTGAACAACGACTCTATTGTCTTCTGTACGGCTGCTTATAGATTAATCAAATTTTGCAACAGCCACTGTTGTTGAACTGAATTGAATGAACATTAAAATGATTCGAACTCAATCATGACTCTCTTGTCTTTTGTAGGGCTGCTTATAGCTTGTTTCATAATTTCATAACTGATCAACTTTACAGTTATTGAACTAAACTGAATCAACATGAAACTGATTCGAGCTGAATAACAACTCTATTGTCTTCTGTACGGCTGCTTATAGCTTGTTTCATAATTGATCAACTTTACAGTTAATGAACTAAACTGAATCAACATGAAACTGACTTGAGCTGAGCGACTCTATTGTCTTCTGTACGGCTGCTTATAGATGAATCAAATTTTGCAACAGCCACTGTTGTTGAACTGAATTGAATGAACATTAAACTGATTCGAACTCTCTGTAGAGCAGCTTAAAGCTGAAGTGAACTTGTTTCATAATTTGCTAAACATAACACAGTTATTGAACTAAACTGAATCAGCCCATTCCGAGTCTTTTTCGAGCTGCTTTACATTGATTCGGTTATTTTCCTGTTTATAAATGAATCTGTATAAAGTGCTATAGAAATTACTTGACTATAAAGTGGAGCACTAATAGTCACACACACTCACCCTGACTATTGTGTAGAGTTTGGCAGTACAGACAGATGTCCATGGGAAGTTCGTCCCCCGGGCCGTGATGGGCCCTACACAGGGGTCTGTCCATTTCAGAAGTGGCCCCCAGAAGCTGAGGCTCCGAATGGGCCTGTTGCACCTGCTTCTGCCACACCACATGTGCCCCGCTACAGCACGGCCAGTCGGCCATACCCGTCGAGTCCAAGATCAGGGGCACTGGCAGCAACGTGGGGGCCATATCCGGTGCAGGTGTGCAGCAGTATCCTCCTGCTCCCTGTCCGTAGTGGATATGAATGCTACAATCATCCTGAAGGTCCAAGTTTTGATGGAAGTGAACAACCGGCGAAGGCGCTTCCAAGGGACAGCCGGCTGCTTTCTGTCTGGTGGTCCACCCTGGGCCTTTGTGGCAACAGGACGGGGACGGAGAGGTTAAAGGAGGGGGAAGGATCACAGATGCACCTGAGGAAGAAACGGGGTCTGGGGCTCTATCCTCAACCCTCCTTGAATTGAGGTCCGTTTTGGGGCAGTGGCAAGACTGGTGCTGTACCTGACACCCAGTTGAGTCTTTGTTTTTAGTTGCACTACAGGGGCCCCCAGCTGCCATGGCTGAGGACATGGCGCCCTGATCCTCGTCAGAGCCCTGGCCGGGCCCTTGACTGAGTTCCCCGTCCTCGTAATAGTGGTGTCTATGCCTGTGATAGTGAACGTGACTGAACACGGCCACCTGTTGCTGCTGCTGCTCTTCCGAGCAAACTGCACCGGCGTCACCGGCGTGGTTCACTACCGAGTCCAGGGAGCGAGGCCTCTGTGCAGCCTCCATGCTCCCTCTGCGTGGGGCTTTGCCCGGTCCGTAATAGACAAACGGGTCATAGTCACTGCTGAGCGAGCTACGAAAAGTGGACCAGCTGCCATAGACGCCCTGCAGGCTGATGTCCGTACAGTTCAATACGGAGTCGCTGGACGAGCCGTGGCACGATCCCGAGCTGGAGTCGCTGGCCGGCCCGTCAGCAAGGTAACCGCTGCGCTCCGTGTGGTAACTCCCTCCGGAGCAGCTGCCATCATCTTGGCGACCATGCGAGCCTCCGCCACGTGGCAGGTGATGAGTTGCGTGGTTTACTGAAGATGCCAAATGATGCACACAAGAACCCGAAGCGTTGCGTAAAGCTCCTCTGGGGCACCGGTGGCACGACCGTCTTGGGGGCGCATAGTGATGCCCCCCAGTCCGACACCCGCGCCCGCCTGTTCTGTGCGTTCGTCCGTGATGGGAATCCGGGGCCAGGTGGTACGCGCAACTTGCACCCAATGGCCTGCTGGGAAAGCAATGGAGAGTGCGTGGATGAAGAGGGGGAGAGTTTCCAAAGTGACCCAATTGGGTTAAAGGTCCAGGGGTGCGGGGGTAGTGATGCCGCAGAGAAAAGGGGACATGGTGCTGGGGGTAAGGGTGTTGGTTTGAATAGTGATGGGGAAGGAGGAAGGCCTGACTGTGCTCTTGTGGAGGGGGTGGCAGTCGACTCCTTTGGGGCTGACGGGATGCCAGATCTGAACCTGATGATGGAGGACATTTATTGCTCAAAAACCACTTTGATAGGCATAGCATAAAACATGTCTACTGAGGCTACGTCCATATTAATTGTCCATACTGACAACATTTTAAACAGACCTTTTTGAAGACGCTCTCCCAAGTGGATTCCCAGACCCATGTCAAGTCACTACCATTGGTCCGTGACTTGAGTGCCGTAGAGCTCGTGCAAACACAACCACTTTGCCATGATCAGATGCTTTTCTTATGCTTTATTAAAATGTAATTGTTTTAAAATATCTCAGTCCACATGACAACTCAGAAATGGCGTTTTCTAATGTACCCAAACAGCAATATAGCGTCAGCCCAGATCCGGGCCACATCTGGAACACATGGATTCATGTGCGTACCAGATGTAGGCCGACACTATGTTGCTGTTTGGGTACATTAGAAAACGCCATTTCTGAGTTGTCATGTGGACTGTGAAAACTGAGATATTTTAAAATAATGACATTTTAATAAAGCATAAGAAAAGCATGGCAAAGTGGTCGTGTTTGCATGAGCTCTACGGCACTCAAGTCACGGACCAATGGTAGTACAAAGTAGGGGTGGGAGAAAAGGTCGATGCATTGATGCATCGCGATTGGTTATCTAACGATTCAGAATCGATTCTCAAAAATTCAGAATCGATTTTGTGTTCAATTCAAACGGCCACTTCTGTCACCGGCCAAACAGAACAAACCGTTGATAGACGAACGTTCTTATGCTGGTGAATTGGCTTCGTTTAAGATAAAATGGACAAACTACGACCTGCTCAGGGCGTCGCACCCGGGGGGACACTTTTCCCGGTGAGAGGGTTCAACACCCACACGTTTTATGCAGTTTTTCCGCAGTTTTACACAAACGCCTTACGGCAGTCGCTCCTCCGTTTCTCTGGCCGCTCTGTTCTCAGAGAGCGCTCAAGTTGTTTTTCTTCTGCATTAGCCTATGATTTAAATATTTTTTTGTGGCTCTAACCAAAGTAAACTTTTTTTTTTGCTTTAAAAACATTTTTTGTTAAAATGTTCTAAAGAAACTGAAAAATTGTCACACTTAGTTGTAAATTGAGTTCTTAATGATTGTTCTTTGCAATTGTATGGCATACTACCGGTATGTTTCAGTAGAGCTTGTTAATCTTGAATATAACTTTGTTAGTAAAATAAAAGTATTGAAAGAAATCTTCATAATCATTTTTAATATGGCAATACTGTCAAACAGATATTCTAACTATCAACAAAACACATATTAGCTCCAATTTTGGTTAAAATGTAAAGTTCATGTATTTGCACAGCAGGATAATTAGTTACCAAAAATGTATGTTAAGCATCGTTTTGGGAATCGGATCGTTACTCCCAGAATCGGAATCGGATCGAATCGTTAAGTGCCTTAAGATTCCCACCCCTAGTACAAAGGTGTTTACTTTTCCGGAAAGTTCACTTTGGCAAGCCGTTTCAAACTCCCAAAATGAACTCCAAATAAACTTCGGGCTCATTTTGTTCGAAATTACCTCACATCAGTTCGTTATTCGATTTCGCTTGAAGTATATCGGGGCCTTAAGAATCAAATGAGAACTTTATTACATCTCTCAGCGAGCATTTACAATGTTTTATCCATACGCCGCATGGGGATTTAAGCATTTTCAGACGTGCCTGTGTTGAAGAGCAACCTTTGGCAAATACCGCTAGTGTGTTTTGAAATGAAAATTTAAAAAAATATCTGGGTTAATGTGGACATAGCCTGAATATCATGCTTAAGACACAACAGTTGCACTTCCTAAAGAAAATAGCAGCGATTGCAAGGCAGCAAAATAATCATATGTTAGTGTCAGTGGAATCCTGCATCAATCTAAATATGGTTATTTTACTTAGGTTCAGAAGTCCTTTATTAACCCTTGGAGGCATATGGATAACTTTTTATGATGGATAGATGCACTTTTATGGACTTTAAAACAGAAACAGCCATTATAATGCTTGAAAAACCAGGGATATTTTTTTAAATAAGTACAGTTGTGTTTGGCTGAAAGAAGAAAGTCATATACACCTAGGATGGCTTGAGGGTGAGTAAATTATGGGATCATTTTCATTTTTGGGTGAACTAACCATTTATCCAAAAATGAACATTGACTAACCTTCAGGTTGTCCCAAACCCGTATGACTTACTTTCTTACATTAAACATAAGAAGACATTTTGAAGAACGCTGGGGTCCAAACAACACTGTACACTCATCATTCACTGTATGACAATCAAACACTGAGACATTCTTCAAAATATCTTCTTTTGTGCTCCACAGAAGAAAGTCAGGTTTAGACATGAGGAGGATTTCAGGTAGTCCAAAGGAGGGCCACTGTCCTGCAGGGTTTAGCTCCAACTTGCCTGGAAGCTTCTAGTATGCTTAGTATGATATTGATACGCTGGTTGAGGTGTGTTTAACCCTCTGGGGCTCTTCGGTCATTTCTTTTCTGATTTTTTTCATCTTAGCTTCTTCGGAATGGTCCGAAACTTGGTGACTTTATTGGTACTTGGTATATAAACACCCCAAAAAATTGGGGACAGGATTTGAAAAGTCTAAGTGGTCGTAAAAAAATAGTCACACTCAGGACCCTCGGGTCAAAAATTACCCCCATAGGAAATGAATTTTTTTTGGGGGTGTTCATATACCAAGTACCAATAAAGTCACCAAGTTTCGGACCATTCCGATGAAGCTACGATTTTTAATTTTTTTTTTATAAAACACAAGATCCACTATAGTGGTAAAAATGTGCTATTGCGTGATAAAAATGCTCAATGTGTCCACCGGATGACACCGATCTCATTTAAAAAATTGCTTTCATGAGGCCTAGGCTTGACTCTAAAATGAAATACAGCTTTAATAAAAACAATAATATATATATATATATATATATATATACATACATTTTTTATCATATTCAATGGGAAAAACTGGGTCATAATTATTGCATAAATATTAATTATAAATCATAAAATTATCTCAAAACACCAAAAAAGAAAATAAAAAATATTATTGAACAAAAATATATTTAATTGATTTTACTCAAATCTTTTTTATCTTAATCCCGCCCTCCAGGTCATTTTTGACCCGACGGTCCTGAGTGTGACCCATGAATGAAGAACCCCAGAGGGTTAAATGTTGTTGGACTCTGCAGGACAGTGGCTCTCCAGGAGCAGGACTGGAGACACGTATAGTATAAGATAAAGAAAGACGAGGAATTTCAATACAGTGCTGCCTTGCAAGCTCTATAATGATAATATTGGAGAAATGTACCCTGAGGCAGTTTACCCATGATGTTGTGCATGCACAGTGGGCAGGTACGGTGTTGCAGGAGCCAGGGGTCGACACACTCCCTGTGAAACTCATGAGCACAGGAGATGATTCTCAAGTCCTGCCAGAGAGACAGAAAACCAAATATTAAACATGTCATTGGCGTGCCTCAAACGTTTCATAAACAGCCTCCTACAGTGGTCCTTTTCCTGTCAACGCTTGAAGGTTCAGTCCCTCCAGAAAAACCCGATTATGCGATGGCATGATTTAATGCATAATCAGCCAAAGTCCGCATATTTATGCGGGGGCTGCATTTTTTCAAATATGCCGCACTTTCGCAGCATAAATTGCCTATTTCCGCGTGCAAAATATGCGGGGCTAGCATGATTTCATAATCCCCGCATTTTCGTTGCAAAAAAGTCATATATATATATATATATATATATAAAACTGCAAACCCCGTGGGGAAACCATAGATATCGGTGAAACCATGATGAAGCACGCAAATTCCAATATGCCAACAAAAATAACAGCAAAAGGCCGTGCAAAGCAGTTTCCTGGTGTGTTGACCGATTTAAAAAAACAGCATCATGAAGCTTCGAAGCGTTATGAATCAGTGAGTCGATTCAGCGGTTTGGAGCATTATGAATCAGTGAGTCGATTCAGCAGTTCGGAGCGTTATGAATCAGCGAGTCGATTCAGCGGTTCGGAGCGTTATGAATCAGCGAGTCGATTCAGCGGTTTGGAACGTTATGAATCAGTGAGTCGATTCAGCGGTTTGGAGCGTTATGAATCAGTGAGACGATTCAGCGGTTTGGAGCATTATGAATCAGTGAGTCGATTCATCGGTTTGGAGCGTTATGAATCAGCGAGTTGATTCAGCGGTTTGGAGCGTAATGAATCAGTGAGTCGATTCAGCGGTTTGGAGCATAATGAATCAGTGAGTCGATTCAGCGGTTTGGATCGCCAAAGTCACGTATTTCAGCAGTTTGACACGCGATCCGAATCATGAATCGACTCGCTGATTCATAACGCTTCAAAGCTTAATTTTCACCTTTTATGGACATCTACTTTTTATGGGTGTACAGTGCATTGTGCCAATGGAGGCCTTTCTGAGCCATCGGATTTACACTAAAATATCTTCATTTGTGTCTGAAGATGAACGGAGGTCTGACGGGTGTCGAACGACATGAGGGGAAGTCATTAATGACAGAATTTTCATTTTTGGGTGAACTAACCCTTTAAGAGATTGCACTTTGTGCATTAGAAGCACTCAAATGTATAGCACTCAATTGTATAGCTACCTCTGTAAAACAGGAAGTTATTTATTCATTTTTTCAGAAGTTGTAGCATATTCCTTTTGTAAAGCTACAGAACTTGTTTGACTCAATGTTCTGTAAGCTTGAGCCATGTGTTTATTAAGGTCTTCAGTAAAACAAGATGAGAACTTAAATATTCCCAACACTTTGTGATGTAGTGCTTTTCTTCTCTTTTTCATCAAACCGCAGTTTTTGCAGGTTCCCGCAATTTCATCGCATAAATATCCCGCATTTTCCATCGCATTTTTTTTAAGAAAACATGCCGCATAATCAAGGATTTTTGCCCGCAACAATCACAAAAAAAGCCGCATTTTTCTGGAAGGACTAAAGGTTTCTGTTGTTCCTCCAATGAATCGACATTTGAATTTGGCAGTTATTGAACCGAAATGAATCAACATTGAAAACAATCAATGTTTTTTAAAGGGTTAGTTCACCCAAAAATGAAAATTCTGTCATTAATTACTGACCCTCATGTCGTTCGACACCCGTAAGACCTCCGTTCATATTCGGAACAGAAATGAAGATATTTTAGTGTAAATCTGATGGCTCTGAAAGGCCTCCATTGGCACAATGGCACTTTACACTCTCAAGACCCTTAAAAGACACTAAAGACGTCGTTACAAAGTCCATCTCACTACAGTGGTTCTACAATAACTTTATGAAGTGATGAGAATAGTTTTTGTGCGCAAAAAAACCCTAAATAACGACTTATATAGTGATGACGATTTCAAAACACGGCCTCATGAAGCTTCGAAGCGTTATGAATCAGTGAGTCGATTGATGATTCGGATCGCGTGTCAAACCGGCAAACTGCTGAAATTTGGCGATTCAAACCGCAGATTCGACTCACTGATTCATAACGCTTCGAAGCTTCATGATGCCGTGTTTTGAAATCGTCATCACTATATAAGTCGTTATTTAGGGTTTTTTTGCGCACAAAAACTATTCTCGCCGATTAATAAAGTTATTGTAGAACCACTGTAGTGAGATGGACTTTGTAATGACGTCTTTAGTGCCTTTTAAGGGTCTTGAGAGTGAACCGTGCCATTGTGCCAATGGAGGCCTTTCAGAGCCATCAGATTTACACTAAAATATCTTCATTTGTGTCTGAAGATGAACGGAGGTCTGACGGGTGTCGAACGACATGAGGGTAAGTAATTAATGACAGAATTTTCATTTTTGGGTGAACTAACCCTTTCAAGTTGATTCATAGCTTACCTGTCCATCCATGAATTCCTCAAGACAGATGGCACAGATCGGGCTGGAATTGGAGCTGCTGTTTGACCCTGGAGCTCCGCGGGAACGCTGGGAGCCAGAGCAACCCTGAGAGCTGTATGTGCGCGTCTCCAACCTGCTGATGGCACGCATGGTCTCCTGATGCACAGAGTCCTGCGAGGAGAGGGAAAGGGTTTCGAGATTTCTATTATGCTTTTTCAGACATTCCCTTTCATGCAGTGTGTAATACAGTGTGAATGTAAAAGCTCTGCAAAGTTTCAAAGATCAAAGTGCACGACAAATAAAGATATAGTCTCTCCAAAGAAAGAATTGACTCTAAACTGCATGAAACGAGTCGTTGGTCATTTCAGTCTCACTTCTTGCATGAAGCTTTGTAACAGATAATGCCAGCCGATGAACAACGTCTGCTTTGCCCCGCCCTCAAACACTTTAGTTGTAGCTGAGAATGGAAGAGTTTGGTTGGTGTTGTTCATGTTTTTTGCTACCAAACAAATTCACTTTGATGCACTTCGAAAGGATGAGATTGATACGGTAAAACCAACGCCATTGTTACCAAAGTCTGTTCACTCGACGGCCATATTTACAATTATTTTGGGCATTCCATTCTTAATCCGTAGGGTTTAATATGGAGTTGCAGCTCTAACAGCTTCAGCTCTTCTGGGAAGGATTTCCACAAGGTTTAGGAGTGTGTTTATGGGGATTCTTCTAGAAGCGCATTTGTGATGCTGGACTAGAAGGCCTGGCTCTCAGTCTCCGCTCTAATTCATCCCAAAGGTGTTGAGGTCAGGACTCAAGTTCCTCCACACCAAACTCGCTCATCCATGTCTTTATGGAGACGCTTTGTGCACTGGGACAGGAAGGGGCCGTCCCCAAACTGTTCCCACAAAGTTGGGAGCATGAAATTGTCCAAAATGTCTTGAAGCATTAAGAGTTCCTTTCCCTGGAACTAAGGGGCCAACCCCTGAAAAACAACCCACACTATAATCCCCCCTCCACCAAACTTTACACTTGACACAACGCAGTCAGGCAAGTCCTGTTCTCCTGGCAACCGCCAAACCCAGACTCGTCCATGGGATTGCCAGACAGAGAAGCGTGATTGGTCACTCAGAGAACACGTCTCATTGCTCTAGAGTCCAGTGGCGGCGCACTTTACCCCACTGCATCCCACGCTTTGCATTGCACTTGGTGATGTAAGGCTTGGATGAGCTGCTCGGCCATGGAAACCATTTTTGTGCAACCATTTTTTTCTCATTTAATTTTGATACATTTTTCAGAAATTTGTAATGGAAACCAAAACAAAATACAAATTTTTTGCAATGGACAATTTACAATCCACCATCAAACCAAGTGAACGTCGAGCTCTTGGGTGTGAAGTGTGTTGTGTTTTCTTACCCAGGTTCTGTTGGACCGGCAGCGGAAGCGCAGAGCAAAGATCATGACGATGGCCAACACGGCCAGAGCCACGGTCAACAGGATGCCAACGTCATAGTGATGCTGAGGGCACAACACATGAAGAGTGATGCATTTAACCCCATTAACCTCCAGAATGTTTCTTAAATCTGTTACCCCTAAAACATCCTGATAATAGCACATACTGGTCGGTTAGCTGGACCAACACTAACAGCTTTGGAGACCTATGGTATTTCCAGCATGAAGGCTTACACACAGTAAAGCCTGGAGATGAAGAGACATCAATAAATGTGCATATGTTCACTCACCCATATTTGATCCTCCATTATGATGTCAATGTACACCATGGCTTCTTCGTTCTTATTGACGAGTCCCATCAGTTCTTCAGCGTCTGAAGACTTCACCAGCAGCACCGGACGAGACAACGAACCCGATTCACGCAGCTGTGTGTGAAAAACAAACACTGTTTTTATCAATCTGATAAAATACCTTAGTTAGAAGAGTTCAATCTGATTTGATCAGCAACTACCTCCTAAACATTTAAAATACTAAAATATCCCATGTTAATTTATGTGTTTTTTGTGCTATGAAACCTTTCCTGATTTTTTTTATAAAGTAAATG
>NC_137100.1:3778577-3831077 GCF_949357685.1 Gobio gobio | reverse complement strand
GCGGGCTCTGTGGTACCTGATGTCATAGATATACATAATAAAGGCTAGATGTCTTATGGCGGAGTCTCTAACGTCATCACCGGCGGCCATCTTGTCACAGGCTCCTGATGTAAGGCGAGTGATCTGAACACAAATACTCTTATCTCACTGAAATCTTGACGGATTTACAAATGATTTGGTTTCTTACAAACGTTATTAACGTGGCTATAATTCTGGATGCTTGAAAAAATTATGAATAATTATTCATAAGTATGCAGTGTCATAACTACATCTCTGACGTTTATAACAAACCAAACAGTTTGAAAATCGGTAGAAAATTGAGCAAGTTATGGTTATTTAAAAAGTGCACGCACCATTAAAACACAATGTTACGAGTGAGCGAGCTGACTGTGACAAGATGGCCGCCAGGTGCGGATGTCGACCTCCATTGGCCAGCAGCGCGGACGAGACATCTAGCCTTTATTATGTATATCTATGGTTATAATTAGTAGTGTTTACATTACTACACTTGGTTTCTATGGCAATGGTGTAGCATTGGTAGGCATACGCCCAAGACAGCCACAGTAATGAGAAGGGGTTTACAGTACAGATGCTGTATTATTTACAACATGACAATATGTGTGTGTTATGAGGCAGCGGCAGAAGCTGGTGTGTGTGGCTTTATTATAGCCGTCTCCGCCGGTCTCCAATGTCTTTCAACATCTGACATGTTTAGGTTTGACGTGGCGTGAGAAAGTGACACAAACCACGAGGTCCGACTGAAATGCGAAGATTTCAAAACACCTTTTACAGATTTTTTTTTGCCGTTCACACTTGCTCGGATTCCGATCGGATTTGCACAACGATTGGATTTGGACTGACCGTCTGAACGGGGCTCGAGCTGTGCATAAGCACGTGTGCACACACATTGTCAGAGCCAAAAGCATTTTTGCACGGCATGTGAGAAATCTTGAGAAACTTGTTAAGTGCGAGTTTAGTGGCCGCAGGTTTGATCTGCAGGGTTAATGAGAGGGTTTTGCTGCACTCGGAGTGTCATGTGACTTCCAGAAGTGTGTGTGTGTGTGTGTGTGTGTGTGTGTGGGGGGGGGGGGGTGCTACCTGGCTGCTTTCAGCTGATTGGCCGGATGAAGCAGGAAGAGGCGGAGCAGCTGATTAACAGCTGATCTGTCCGTGTGTGTGTGTGTGTGTGTGCGCGTATGTATGTGAGTGTGTGTGTGTGTGTGTGAGAGAGAGTGTGTGTGAATGTATGCAAGTGTGTGTGTATGTATGTGAGTGTGTGTTTGTGTAAGAGTGTGTGTGTATGTGAGTGTGTGAATGTGTGTTTGTGTAAGAGAGTGAGTGAGTATGTACGTGTGTGTGTGAGAGAGTGTGTGTATGTATGTGAGTGTGTGTTTGTGTAAGTGTGTGTGTGTGTGTGAGTGTGTGTGTGTGTGTGTGTGTGTGTGTATGTGAGTGTGTGAATGTGTGTTTGTGTAAGAGAGTGAGTGAGTATGTACGTGTGTGTGTGTGTGTGTGTGAGAGAGAGAGAGAGTGTGTGTATGTATGTGAGTGTGTGTTTGTGTAAGAGTGTGTGTGTGTGTGTGTGTGAATGTGTGTGTGTATGTGAGTGAGTGTGTGAATGTGTGTTTGTGTAAGAGAGTGTGTGAGTAATTACGTGTGTGTGAGTGTGTGTGTGTGAGAGTGTGTGAATGTATGCAAGTGTGTGTGAATGTGTGTTTGTGTAAGAGTGTGTGTGAGTATGTACGTGTGTGTGAGAGAGAGTGTGTCAGATTCAGAGGTTCGGAGTGTATCGAATCAGCGAGTCGATTCAGCGGTTCGGAGTGTATTGAATCAGCAAGTTGATTCAGCGGTTCGGAGCGTATGGAATCAGCGAGTCGATTCAGCGGTTCGGAGTGTATCGAATCAGCGAGTCGATTCAGCGGTTCGGAGCGTATCGAATCAGCGAGTTGATTCAGTGGTTCGGAGTGTATCGAATCAGCGAGTTGATTCAGCGGTTCGGAGCGTATCGAATCAGTGAGTCGATTCAGTGGTTCGGAGTGTATCGAATCAGCGAGTTGATTCAGCGGTTCGGAGCGTATCGAATCAGCGAGTCGATTCAGCGGTTCGGAGCGTATCGAATCAGTGAGTCGATTCAGTGGTTTGGAGCGTATCGAATCAGCGAGTCGATTCAGCGGTTCGGAGCATATCGAATCAGCGAGTTGGTTCAGCGGTTCGGAGTGTATCGAATCAGCGAGTCGATTCAGCGGTTCGGAGCGTATCGAATCAGCGAGTCGAATCAGCGAGTCGATTCAGCGGTTCGGAGCGTATCGAATCAGTGAGTCGATTCAGTGGTTCGGAGCGTATCGAATCAGCGAGTCGATTCAGCGGTTCGGAGCGTATCGAATCAGCGAGTCGGTTCAGCAGTTCGGATCGCCAAAGTCATGTGATTTCAGCAGTTTGGTGGTTTGAAACACGATCCGAATCATGATTCATAACGTTTGAATCTTCATGAATCAGTGTTTTGAAATCGGTTATCACTATATAAGTCGTTATTTAGTTTTTTTTGGCGCACCAAAAATATTATCGTCACTTTATAATATTAATATTGAACCACTGTACTCACATGGACTGATTTAAATATGTGTTGTGAAGATGAACGGAGGTCTTATGGGTGTGGAACGGCATGAGGGTGAGGAATAAATCACATTATTTACATTTTTGGGTGAACTAACCCTTTAAAGAACTGTTCTCTATGTGAATATATAGTAAAGTGTAATTTATATCCTGTGATCAAAGCTGAATTTATCATCATTACTCCAGTCCTCAGTGTCACATGATCCTTCACTAATATAAGGATTTGCTCTAAATATGTTGTATATTTTAGAATATATGAAATACAAATGTCACATCATATTATATGAAAGCAGCCTTTCCTACTACAGGTAACACTAAGCGTTTCAAGTCTTGATTGTTTTACGGTTGTGAACGGTTACACTTGACAGGGTAAATTGTGACATCAAGCGCGAGTGACGAGTTGCCAGCGTGGCCTCGGGCTCCGAGTGCAATTAGCCGGTTCTTCCTGTGCTTTCATTCGCCACATGAAAACATTCCTGTTTTGATCCGTATCCTGTTATTCCATAAGACCTGTGAATCCGATCCGATCTACCCAAAGCATTTGAGCACTAACAACCAGGCCCACACAGCCTTTTCACATTTCTCCGCTTACTGTAAGGGAAAATCTGAACGGATATATAATCCTTCAATGTGGCTCATCCAAACATCATTTATAGCTTGAACTATTTATTTTGATTTGAGTCCATCCATCAATTCCACATGATTGTTCATATATAAACTATTTTTGAATGCACTTTCTAGACATTTTTTCAGAAAAATACCTATTGTGTAATATATAAATAATCCTCACATTCCTCCTGCTGGGAAGACAGGCGGCTCTCCAGGGGGATTGTGGGAGTTTTTGCCCAGGCTTGAGATCGGGAGAGGGGAAAGACTGAAATGGGAAATGTCTTTTTCATAGCAAGGTGTGACTTAATCTCCTCTAAGGAGCCTAAATGGCCTGTATGTGCGCTGACGCATGTCTCTGCTTGCTCCCGCTGTGAAAACAACAGAGAATATAGACTGCATCCGAAATCACATTCTCTCTCTCTCGCTCTAGGTGCTTATTATGAATAAGTAATTTACATTTATGCATTTGGCAGACGCTTTTATCCAAAGCGACTTACTGTCAACATGGAGTGAAAGGCCTTGCTCAAGGACACTGGTGATGACCGCTGGGATCGAACCAGCAACCTTCTGCATAACAGTTCCATGGTTTAATCCACTGGACCACCATTATTTCACAACCACTAAAAAAGTATGTTCTATATAGTGTGAGTGTGTAGTATCTGGACGTACTACATCCGCCATTATGTCATTATCATGTGACCTTCCACGGTCATTCACAAATCCTCAAAGGATAGTAAAGGGACCGTCATACTTCAGAATCTCGCCGGAAGTATTTCATCCGGGAACCTTTTGTCTACTCTGTGAATTCGGGCATACTTCTTTTGTCACATGTTTTTCACCTGCTGTATATGTAACGGAGGTCAGCTAGTAATCGCTGTGCGAGTAAACCTCACTCCTCTGATCTCAAGAGAAGCTCTAGCCACTGACGCTAGGGGTTGCAGCCTTTAGCCTCCGTGTTAGAGCATCCGACTCTCATGCCGGCGGACCCGGGTTCGAGTCCCGCTTGGAGAGGGCGGTTCCAATAGGAGTGGTTACATATACAGGGTTTCTGCAGTCAAATTGAAGACTTTTTGAGACCTTTTTAAGACCATTATGAATGAAATTTAAGACCTATAAAAGCAAAAGCAGTCACAAAATTACTTGCAAAGTAAATTAATTTATTCATTAATTTATTTATTTAAACTTGCACTTCCTCATAGCCCAATACCGCCAGGATTGCGCGACTTTTTTTTCCAGATTTTTGAGAGAAAATAGATTTTTTTTTTCATAATTAGGATACCACATTTACCATATTGTGTGTCATGTTAGATGCGCAATAGTCACACATGACAATAGAACAAACAAAATGCATAAATATTGTTTATTTAGGTTAACGAATAATGCAGGATCTCAAAAAAATGCATGTTGATTTTTCTTTGTATTTAGTAATCGCAGAAACATGAAAAACTGGAGGACTATTGGAGGACGGTATTTCAATATCAAATTTTTGTTTTAGACTTCTAATTTGTTACCGGTGTTTTGTTTTGCTCTATCCTCTGTGTTTCCGTGTTCGTCAATACGTCAGGTCAGAGGTCACTCTTCCGCCATTAGTCGATGCGTACAGCCGTCTGTCAGAAGCTAGTTATTTTAGTTTTTGAAGTTATAAATATGGATATTTTCTTACACAAACGCATCGCTTGGCTTCAGAAGGCCTTTATTAACCCCCTGGAGTTTATGATGGATGGATGCACTTCTTTGGGCTTCAAAATCTCGTCCTCCATTCACTGCCATTATAAAGCCAGTGTTTGGGTGTTGCCAGATTGGGTCGACGATTTCCAGCCCAAAAGCTCACTAAAACCCGTCCAATCCAAGAAAAAATTGCCCAATATTTGAACTGCCAAAATAATGTGATATAATTTTATTGCCATGTCAATCAAGGTTGATCAGCACCATTTTATCTCCTTAAAACAAAATAATGATGACAAAATAAAAGAAAAATTCATACATTTCCCAGGAAAACGGGTCAAAACAGGGCAAATACATTTAAATACAGTCATGCATGACTAAAATGTCAAAGTGGAAACTGTCAAAATCACGAAACCAATGACTTTAAAGGGGTCATAGAATGACATTTTTGTACAAGTTAATATGATTCTTTAGTGTCTAAATGAAAAGTTTGTAATATACTTTAATTAAAAATTCTCATTAGTATTGTAAGAAAACACTCATTTTACCTGGTCAAAACCAGCTCAGTTTTCAGCAACTCATTTCAGTGTATGTGACTTTAAATGATAATGAGCTTTGCTGACCCCGCCCCCTCTGCTCTGTGGGGCGTTCGGTTCGACCCGACACAACACCACAACACACGTGGAGTGTTGCCTTGACAACATTTGAGGGTATATTTTCGAGAAATAATGGCAACGGGAGTCTCTGAGGACACATCTGAGCAACCTTATCATTTTGAACCGGAGTCGGACCAGGAACAGATGACGAACGTTTCTGAATGGTTGGTTAACGTCATGTCACTTTGATCTATCTTTGTACTGGCAGAGTAGCGTAGTTGCTATGTGTTTACTGATGTGTTAGTTCATTGACAGATTGATGTTATGTTATAAGATTTTTTTTTTAACATTACTTCTTAATCAGTAACAGACACCGTTATAAACCATGTACAAAAGTAAGCTTAGTGTAGTGTTACCACGTTAACTTTATCACCCGAGTACACAGTTTGTAATAACAAACATAACGCGTTGTTCATTATAAACGTGGGATTATGAATTATATTGAGAACTTCATACACAGAAAGCATGCCGTAATGTAACTTACCCTGTAAACTTTAGCCTCATTCATCGTGAAGTGTGCAAGCGATTTGCAAAGATTAATATAAAGGTTAATAAAACGTTACACTCACATCTCCCTGAGGTGCAGCAGGAACACGATCCTTTTTTCAAGAGCAGCTTATTAGCAAAACCTGCTTTATACTGACGCTCGTTTATAAAGCAGTCTGCTGAGAAATGATTGCGCAAACATTGACGTTGATCGGGGGGAATATTCCCTTCTAAAACAAAACTCAGCAGCCACTGGGTCTTAAACGGTTCGGATTTAGGAACATCAAAATGACTGCTGTGTTCGTTATTACACCCAACAACACAACACCACAATCGCTTAGACGCCATTCTGCTCCAGAGTATCAACAATGGCGGACTGATGACAGCTCGCTCAGGGCGGGTCTGTGTTGAAACGCTGCTGTCAATCAACAATCTTAGGAGGGGCTTAACACCGTGTAACGTCACACGGTCAGACGGCTCGATTTGAGACAGGGGAAAATATATAAGGAGATTAAAAAAAAACACTGGATGTATTTTTATCATTATAGGATGGTTGTGTACAGGCACTGCCAACACACATTTCCATATAATCAACTTGTAAAAGTGCATGTACCATTCTATGACCCCTTTAACCCATGGGAAAACGCATGCATCATTTTCAAATGTCAATAGTAAGAATAAACTCTTTTAAGTGCAAAAAGTGCCCAACATAAGTGATCGTAAAATGTAGGTGTTTGAAAACCGCCAAACTGTCAACAAACCAGCCCAAATTTTGTCCGGTTTTGAATTTGAGTCAAGTCAGTGACCTACACCAGTCACCTACATTTTATAGTCTAATTGGTTAATAACAAACTCAAGTGTGCATGTACTCCATAAAACTGACCCCAAACCAGCCCAAATTTTGTCCACCCGCCCAAGCCCGTTTTTACCCGCACAATGAAATTTAAAACCGCCCAATTGGACGGGAACCCGCCCAATCTGGCAACACTGGAGGCAGGATATTTTAAAAAAAATATAACTCCGATTGTGTTTTTATAAAAAGAAGAAAGTCATACACACCATGGCTTGAGGGATCATTTTCAATTTTGGGTCAAATAACCTTTAAATTGCTCACAAGTGACAGTGAGGACATTTATAACGTTACAAAAAAAAAAATATTTCAAACAAATGCTGTTCTTTTGAACTTTCTATTCGTCAGAGAATCTAAGTGTATCACAGTTTCCACACAAATATGAATCAGCACAACATTGATAATAATCCTAAATGTTTCTTCAGTATATCAGAGTGATTTGTGAAGGATCATGTGACACTGAAGACTGGAGAAATGATGATAAATTCAGCTTTGATCACAGGATATAAATTACACTTTACTATATATCCACATAGAATTGTGATAATATTTCAGAATATTTCTGTATTTTTTAAATCAAATAAATGCAGCCTCGGAGAGCAGAAGATACATTTACTAATGAATCTGTTAATATTAATTATATCAATAAATATTTTGTTTAATATAAACTGTAACTCGTCAAACTGACATTAGTTGATGTTATGCATGTTTCCTGGTATCTATTATGATAATTGCATTCAAACGGTCACAAATCTGGTGTAAACGCTCCTTAAGAGCATAAAACCGCTGATTTCAGGATCATTTCCACTCCCAAACATCCACAGGGAATATGTTTGTTCCAGATCTCCCTCAGTTCTCACTCTCTCTGTGTCACAGGGCTTCACTTGTTTGCCTTTTGCAATGGATTGAGGACTTCCAGCATTAAAAGGGTGTTTGCCTGTCCTCAGAAGAGAGCAAGAAAGGAAAGAGCGCCTCGGAGGAGCCGGAACGGAGCCCAGGAATTCATCTTTTATAAGCTGCTCGTTTAATGTGGTTATGAGCGCATCCAACGCTGTGAAACCAATGATATCATTCCCACCGCATGTGTGTGTGTGTGTGTGTGTGTATACACCTGATCCAAACACGACGCTCTACAGCATCTGCTCTCGCTTTGAACTGAGTTTTACAACTTAAACACACACGTTCATTTGTGGATAAACCAACTGCAGCAGAAGTAAACAGATGTGTACTTGTGTACACTAGAGAAGAGATCCCATTTACATGCGATTATAATGAGATCTAGGCATGTGTACTTCGCTCAAAATCATACAGCAAACATAATCGTAGTGTCTGCCGATTTTACATTGCAATAAACAGGCATGTAAACTAGGGCTGTCAAAAGATTAATCGCGATTAATCGCATCCTAAATAAAAGTTTGTGTTTACATAATATGTGTGTGTACTCTGTTCATTATTATTTATATATAAATACACGCACAAGCATGTATATATTTAAGAAAAAAATATTTTTTTATATAAAAAAAACATTTATATTTATTAGGGCTGTCAAAAGATTAATCGCGATTAATCGCATCCAAAATAAAAGTTTGTGTTTACATAATATATGTGTGTGTACTCTGTTAATTATTATTTATATATAAATACACACACAAGCATGTATATATTTAAGAAAAAAATATTATTTTTTATATATAAAACATTTATATTTATTAGGTCTGTCAAAAGATTAATCGCGATTAATCGCATCCAAAATAAAAGTTTGCGTTTACATAATATATGTGTGTGTACTCTGTTAATTATTATTTATATATAAATACACGCACAAGCATGTATATATTTAAGAAAAAAATATTATTTTTTTATATAAAACATTTATATTTATTAGGTCTGTCAAAAGATTAATCGCGATTAATCGCATCCAAAATAAAAGTTTGTGTTTACATAATATATGTGTGTGTACTCTGTTAATTATTATTTATATATAAATACACACACAAGCATGTATATATTTAAGAAAAAAATATTATTTTTTTATATAAAACATTTATATTTATTAGGTCTGTCAAAAGATTAATCGCGATTAATCGCATCCAAAATAAAAGTTTGTGTTTACATAATATATGTGTGTGTACTCTGTTAATTATTATTTATATATAAATACACGCACAAGCATGTATATATTTAAGAAAAAAATATTATTTTTTTATATAAAACATTTATATTTATTAGGTCTGTCAAAAGATTAATCGCGATTAATCGCATCCAAAATAAAAGTTTGTGTTTACATAATATATGTGTGTGTACTCTGTTAATTATTATTTATATATAAATACACACACAAGCATGTATATATTTAAGAAAAAAAGATTATTTTTTATATATAAAACATTTATATTTATTAGGTCTGTCAAAAGATTAATCGCGATTAATCGCATCCTAAATAAAAGTTTGTGTTTACATAATATATGTGTGTGTACTCTGTTAATTATTATTTATATATAAATACACGCACAAGCATGTATATATTTAAGAAAAAAATATTATTTTTTATATATAAAACACTTATATTTATTAGGGCTGTCAAAAGATTCATCGCGATTAATCGCATCCAAAATAAAAGTTTGTGTTTACATAATATATGTGTGTGTACTCTGTTAATTATTATTTATATATAAATACACACACAAGCATGTATATATTTAAGAATTTTTTTTTTTATATATAAAACATTTATATTTATATATATATTTTAGATTATATAAATGTATATACAGTATATACATGCAAATATTTCTGAAATATATACTTGAATGTCTGCGTATTTATATATAAATAATAATTAACAGAGTACACACACATATATTATGTAAACACAAACTTTTATTTTGGATGCGATTAATCTTTTGACAGCCCTAATGTAAACACTTTAATCACATCTATGCCACTCTGAGCAAAGTGTGCATGTGCATACCCCCCCCCCAAACCAGTTCAGCGGAAACTCCGCCCTGCAGCCGATTCTTGCGATTTCATTGGTCAATCACAGTACTGACTGCCTACACACTGTTCCCTAAACCCAGAGCCAATAAGAGAGTTGCGACACATTTGATCTCACCGGCATTGATTAACATATTGTTAGCATGGTTACCATGTTGCTAGTATGATTTAGCATGTTGTTAACATGTTTTAAAAAAAAATTAGCACACGCTGCTAACATGATTTAAAATGCTAACATGAATTTGCTAGCATGATTTAACATGTTGCTAACATGTTTTAACACACTTCTAACATAAATTAACATGCTGATAGCATGAATTAGCATTTTGTTAGCATGAATTTACACGCTGCTAGCATTAATTAATGTTTTAACACACTGTTTTTGATATGTTGCTAGCATTATTTAACATTTCGCTAACATTATTTACCATGTTGTTAACATTACTTAACACGCTGCTTGCATGAATTAATGTTTTAACACTGCTAACATGTTTTAGCATGAATTTTCATGTTTGCCAGCATGATTTAACATAATGCTAACATGATTTAACATTTTGTTAGCATGATTAGCATATTGCAACCATGTTTTAACATGATGTTAACATTAATTAACACTTTGCTGGCATTGGATTAACATATTGTTAACATTGTTCATTTGTCAATCACAGTACTGACTGCATACACACTGTTCCCTAAACCCAGAGCCATATAATAAGAGAGTTGCAACACTCTTTGATCTCACCGGCATTGATTAACATATTGTTAGCATGGTTACCATGTTGCTAGTATTATTTAGCATGTTGTTAACATGTTTTAGCACACGCTGCTAGCATGATTTAATATATGTTGACAGCATGAATTAGCATGTAGTTAACATGTTTTAACATTTTGTTAACATGAATTAATGTGTCACTGACATGCTTTAACATGCTAGCATGGTTACCATGTTTACTAGTATGATTTAACATGTTGTTAACATGCTTTAGTACACGCTGCTAGCATGATTTAATATATGTTGCCAGCATGATTTAACATGCTAAAATGTTTTAACACACTTTTAACATAAATGAACATATCGATAGCATGCATTAGCATGTAGTTAACATGTTTTAACAAGTAGCTAACATGAATTAGCATGCTGCAAGCATGTTTTAACATTTTGTTAACATGAATTAACGTGTCACTGACATGATTTAAAATGTTGCTAGGATGGTTACCATGTTTGCCAGTATGATTTAGCATGTTGTTAACATGTTTTAACACACTTTTAACATAAATTAACATTTTGCAAGCAGTTTTTTTACATGTTGATAGCATGAATTAGCATGTTTTTAACAAGTAGCTAGCATGAATTAGCATGATGCAAACATGTTTTAACATTTTGTTAACATGAATCAACGTGTCACTGACATGATTTAACATGTTGCTAGCATAGTTACCATGTTTGCTAGTATGATTTAACATGTTTTAGCACACGCTGCTAGCATGATTTAATATATGTTGCCAGAATGATTGAACATGCTAACATGTTTTAACACATTTTTAACATAAATTAACATGTTGATAGCATTTTTAAACATGTTGATAGCATGAATTAACATGTAGTTAACATGTTTTAACAAGTTGCTAGCATGATTTAACATGATGCAAACATGTTTAAACATTTTGTTAACATGAATTAACGTGTCACTGACATGATTTAACATGTTGCTAACATGATTTAACACTTTAAACATAAATTAACATGTTGATAGCATTTGTAAACATGTTGATAGCATGAATTAGCATTTAGTTAACATGTTTTAACAAGTTGCTAGCATGATTTAGCATAAAGCAAACATGTTTAAACATTTTGTTAACATGAATTAACGTGTCACTGACATGATTTAACATGTTGCTAGCATGATTTAACATTGTTAACATGTTTTAACACACGTTTAACATAAATTAACATGTTGATAGCATGAATTAGCATGTAGTTAACATGTTTTAACAAGTTGCTAGCATGATGCAAACATGTTTAAACATTTTGTTAACATGAATTAACGTGTCACTGACATGATTTAACATGTTGCTAGCATGTTTTAACACACTTTTAACATAAATTAACATGTTGCTAGCATGATTTAACGTTGCAAACATGTTTTAACACAATTTTAACTCATCATAACGAGACGAGCCGCTGGCAGAAGCCCCTCCCATGACGCAAATTCACGTCTGTTGTGAAGTGAATGTCACACGCGGATGAAGTGAGTAAACTCAAAATGTTTAAGCGTCCAACTACACGCAATCACAATAGGGCGAGTCTGTTTGGTCAAGAGGCCGTCTGAGCGCCTGACTCACGGCTATAAATCCACAGCCCCGCCCGAACCAGCAGATCTGGCCAGATGATGAAGAGATTTGAGACTACAGTGAATATTTTAGCAGAAGCCTCACATTTCGTGAAGTTGAACAAGGTCTTAAAGGAACACTCCACTTTTTTTGAAAATAGGCTCATTTTACAAGTCCCCTAGAGTTAAATAGTCGAGTTTTACCGTTTTTGAATCTGGCGGTAGCACTTTTAGCATAGCTTAGCATACATTATTGATTCTGGTCAGTCCATTAGCATCTCATTCAAAAAATGACCAAAGACACTTTCAATATTTTTCCTATTTTTAAAACGTGACTCTTCTACAGTTACATCGTGTGCTCAGACCAACTGAAAATGAAAAGTTGCGATTTTCCACACCGATATGGCTAGGAACTACTTTCTCATTCCTGCGTAATAGTCGCTGATCTTCGCGGCCGTACCATGGCTGCAGCGGCGCAATGATATTACAGCGCCTGAAAGTAGCCCAGCTAGGTAACTTTCAATGTGACCGGCACTAAGTTAATGTAGTTGCAGAGAAAGCAGCCGACAAATTGTGTTGTGGATTTAGCTGTGATTAGCCATGGTTATGTGTGCTGTAAAGGGCTGTGATAGTAAGTCGAAGGTGTAACTACCACCATGTTTCACAGAATACCAACCAATCATCGCGCCGCTGCAGCCATGGTACGGCCGCGAAGATCCGCGACTATTACGCAGGAATGAGAAAGTAGTTCCTAGCCATATCGGTGTAGAAAATCGCAACTTTTCATTTTCAGTTGGTCTTAGCACATGATGTAACTGTAGAAGAGTCAAGTTTTAAAGCAGCACTAGGTAACTTTTCAACCTTCATAATATATTTTCAAGACTCTTGTGATGATACATCGACTTACAATAGGTTGAATGACACGTCTGCCATAGCCTGACGGGGTCTGTATCGTTTTTAATCGGACTTTTAAACTTCGGGTTTCGGGTAGTAACCCGAGAACAAAAAGAACTACAAAATTCGACCGCTTTACGGCATATACGTCACTTCCACCCCAACTTCCTTAAATTCGGACGTGCGAGAAAAACTATCGTTTGTTTGCCGAATGTTATAGTCATGGCCGAAGCAGCACAGAAAAATAAACAAGCAAAGGTTTTGTCGGAGGAAAGCAAAAAGAGGAAAGGAGAAAGTGATGGGATTAAAGGCAGGACGAGGATCAACATTGGCCAGCGTTTGCTCGTGGGCGTGAGCTGAAGGAGGACGGGCTTCATTCTTGCAAGTAAATACATAAGACGCACAAAATCATATTTTAGGATACCTAACATGTCTGTGATATTGGTTTATTTGTCTTGCCTCCAGCTATAATGCAAATTGATTTTTCAAATTTGCAGATTCATCTAGGGTAGCTTGATATTATAATATTGACGATGTATGGTTATTACCCATCACTCAAACATTGAATGGAATTATCATATAGATTCTGTAAAACGGGAACCAATAGACTAGGCTACTATAATGACGCTGGCTTGTAAACGTGAGCATCGCGATCATTTGGCGTTTGAAAAAAAAAAACCCATGAAATTATATTCAAATGACATGCTGAAATATATGCCACTGTACCTGGGATGAAGACATTTCACACACGACGCAAGCAGAACACGCATGTGAACTCCTGCAGTGTTCAGGGCTATCATGGTTGTCATGTCAATAAATGCACGTGCGATGCATCCCCTGATGTAGAATGACAGAGTTTACGACAGTAGTAGAGGACAATACTGTTTCCCAACTGTAGGGGGACCCCGAGAGCAAAACCTGCCTAGTGCTGCTTTAAAATAGGAAAAATATTGAAAGTGTCTTTGGTCATTTTTTGAATGAGATGCTAATGGACTGATTAGAATCAATGATGTATGCTAAGCTATGCTAAAAGTGCTACCGTCAGATACAAAGATCGGCTGAATGGATTCAAAAACGGTTCAACTATTTAACTCTAGGGGACTTGTAAAATGAGCCTATCTTCAAAAAAAGTGGAGTGTTCCTTTAATAGCAGGGTTTTGCCCCCCTAAAGCTCCTGAACCCAAAGCAGCCGGTCCGACCCTCCAGCGTCCGTGTTCCCGAGCGCAGGCCCAGGCCTGATCCGCAGAGGTATTTCCACGGCCAATTAAACAGCGGCTGATCTTCAAACAACACTCGCTGCGGCATCAAAGGCAGAACAACGACGACAGTCAAAATTTATACGCCAGCGCTGCAGGCCGTCCCAGAAACACCGACGGGCAGATTCACATTCCCTCTGTGTGTGCAACACACACACACACACACACACACACACACACACACACACACACACACACACACACACACATCGGAGGAATACGCAGAGCTTCATTCAGTGCTAAATTGTACTACAGTGTAGCCTTGTTACACGCTATAACAGTTTAGTTAGTAAATGATGCATAATTACATGCAACTAACCCTAAAACAAACCCTATAGTTAGGGTTGCCACCTTCAGTGTTGCAAAATAAGGGATTATTCGGCACCAATTCGCCTATTTGGTGCACTTTAAAGGGATAGTTCACCCAAAGTCATAATTTACTCACCCTCATGTTATTCCAAACCTGTATGAGTTTCTTCGTTCTGCTGAACACAAAAGAAGATATTTGGAAGAAAGTTTGTAACCAAGCTGCTTTGGCGGCACCATTGACTTTCATAGTAGGAGTGTATCTTCAAGTTCAAGTTACTTTATTTATAAAGCGCTTTAAACAAGGTAGAACCTACCAAAGTGCTGAACAAGGTCAAACATACAATAAAAACAAAATGATAAAGCATATCATAATTCAAGATCAAATCACATCATAATTCAAATAAAAACCAAAAGACCATGTTAATAAATAACAAAAGGATGAAGCAAAAGTATCTTCCTATGTGTTCAACATAAAGACATTTATATATGTTTGGAACAACTAGACGGTGAGTAAATGATGACAGAATATTCATTTTTGGGCGAACTGTTCCTTTTGAGTTTCAAATGGCCCGCAGCTTGTCTATTAAAATATATTATATGTGGCCCGCCACCTTTAATTTACAAATCGTGCAGTTTATGTCAATGCAAGCTGGCAGTACTAGATTTTAGACAACCTGGTCTCATTGCAAAAATGTACCTCTGGCAACGTTTTTGCAACTGCCAAAATACGTACCAATATGTACATATCTCTGCAGTTTCAAAGTGAAATGAACACTAGAGGCAGTAAAACAGCAAGCACTTTGTATCATTTTTTGTGTCATGTAAATGAATACATTTTGGAGTTTGCTTTTTTTATATAACAAGCTTGCTCAGTAGCTCAGCTGGTACAGATTTGTACTTGTAATAATGAAAGCCCAGGTACGAATCCCGTGAAAGACAAGTCATGATAAAAGAGCTCAAAGATGAGTTCACACAAGCTAAAAAGACATGGTTACTATTGTATTTTTGTCACATTTGCTTTTGTTAACACTATCGGTTAGGTTTAGTGTAGGTGTACGTTAAAAAATCAATGTCACAAAACGTCATATTGACGCTCATCTTTTACGGAAAAAAAACAACGCTTTTGGCGCCACCCAGTGGACATTTCACTTTGAAACTGCAGTGATATGTACATATTGGTACGTATTTTGGGGTTTGCAAAAATGTTGCCAGAGGTACATTTTCGCAATGAGACCAGGCTGATTTTAGGCCAGGGAAACAGCGCCAAAGCAGAACGAAACAGCGCCGCTTCTGCTCTGCGTAACTCACGAGCTCTGACTCTAAACAAATGTGTTTACCTGCTGAGAGTCTCGATCACATGACCACTAAACAGCCAATGAGAAGCGTTCGAGTTCGGTGTAGAGGTCTCCGGTGCGAGCTGCGAATCTCTCTGAGATTTGATTTAATTTAAATCCAGTTAAACAGCGCTGACTAATTCAACAACACTAACGTGCAAATCAGCTGAGCCCATTCAGTTCAAATACCTTCCAAACAATTCACCAGCATTTATCATGTGTTTACTGTGGTAACACTAAAAAAACGAAAACGTTTTGCCTTGTGTGCGCTGCAAAAAATGCTGTCATTTAGTGTTTTTGTCTTGTTTCTAGTATAAATATATCTAAAAATTCTTAAATCAAGATGCATTTACTAGATGAGTTATTAGATATTTTTTCTTATATTTTCTGGATTTTATATTTTCATTTCTGTTTGGAATCTTGTTTATTGTGTCCCAAACAGAAATAAGATTATTTTTCGAATCCATTGGCAAATAAATTAAGTTTGTTTCAAGCAAAAACTCAATTCATTTTGATTTGAATGTTATTGAATGTCATTTTATTTTTTTGAACGTCATAAACTTTATATGACAGGATTATTTATCATAATATAGCCTCTAAATGATAAAGTAAAAATAACATGAATTAGGCTATTAACCTGTCTAAAAAAATATAATAATTCTGTCTGCCAAGCTCTGATAATGTATGGAATATTATATTAATATATTATCCATGAAAAACAACAACAACAATAGGCTTATACCTTTAGAAGCAGGGGTGTGTGTGCTTTAAGTCGGACAGTCTGAGACACTGAAATGCTTCTGATAAAGTGTGAAGTTTGCCTGAGGTTCATCATGAGTTACTGGACAGACTCATTGATATCTTTCCAGCTCTATATCAGGAGATCTTCTTGCGTTCTCGGTGGACGCGACACAAGCTCAACATGTTTTTTTTTAAAAACATGCAAGTTTACAGCACGTTCTCTCCCCTATGTCAACAAAACCGCTAAAATGCATTCACGTGGAAATGTGCTTCTCTACTACTTGTGAAATTGATTTCTTTATATTTGCTATTAGTATTCTCCACTAATCCTTATGTGTTTATTGAACTATGTGTGGAACTAAGTAAAATACGGGACAAATCGCGTCCCGTCATTTTGCCTGTAAATACGGGACGATTCCGTATTTCCCGGGACGGGTGGCAACCCTACCTAGAGTAAGTACATGTAGTTAATTACATCATTCAGTACTTCATGTAACAGTAGTAATGTCTAGTGTAACCCTCACAATCTTTCTTTCATTCATTGTGAAGTTGTTCGTGACATTCGCACTGATCAGATTCATCCGCGCTGGAGCCGAAGCACAACCCATGTTCCTCCGCGGGTAACACTCGTCCGCCAGAGGGCCGAGCGTCCCGTCTCGTGCAGCTGTGAGTGGCAGTAACTGTGTGTCCTGAAGCTATATTTAGAGCAGCGTTCCTCTGAGTTCACACACACTGACACCGCCGGCCATCTGACATGTGAAGAAATGAGCGCACCTTCAAGAATGACACGAGACACAAACATTTTGCATTCCCGGTTTCCAAAAGCAGCTTTCAACGCTTCTGCTGCAGCACCACACACACACACACACACACACACACACACACACACACACACACACACACACACACACACACACACACACACACACACACACACACACACACACACACACACACACACACACACACACACACACACACACACACACACACACACACACACACACACACACACACACACACACACACACACACACACACACACACACACACACACACACACACACACACACACACACACACACACACTCACTCACTCACTCACTCACTCATTTGCGCGCACACACACACACACTCTTGCACACACTCACATACACTTGCTCACACACACACACTCGCACACAATCACACACACAAGCACCCACTCCCACAAACATACACACGCTCACACACAGACACACACTCGCTCGTTCGCACACACACAAACACACACATACTCACACACAGTCGCACACATGTTCACTCACTCACTCACGCGCACGCACGCACGCACGCACTCGCATACACTTGCTCACACACACACTCTCTCTCACACACAATCACACACCCGCACACAGACAGTCACACACCCACAAACACACACTCACACACACACTCCCACAAACATACACACGCTCACACACAGACACACACTCGGTCGCTGACACACACACACACACACACACACAAACACACAGTCGGACACACTCACACACAGTAGCACACATGTTCACTCACTCACTTGCGCATGCACGCACACACACACACACACACACACACACACACACACATGCACTCTCTCTCACACACACAGACTCTCGCACACACACACACACACACACACACAACACAATCACACACCCACACCAACTCCCACAAACACACACTCACTCACACACAATCACACACCCGCACACAGTCACACACCCACAAACACACACTCACAGACACTTGCTCGCACACACACACCCGCACAGTCACACACCCACAAACACACACTCACAGACACTTGCTCTCACACACACACACTCGCACACAATCACACACCCGCACACAGTCACACACCCACAAACACACACTCACAGACACTTGCTCGCACACACACACCCGCACAGTCACACACCCACAAACACACACTCACAGACATTTGCTCGCACACACACACACTCGCACACAATCACACACCCGCACACAGTCACACACCCACAAACACACACTCACAGACACTTGCTCGCACACACACACCCGCACAGTCACACACCCACAAACACACACTCACAGACACTTGCTCGCACACACACACACACACACAATCACACACCCGCACACAGTCACACACCCACAAACACACACTCACAAACACTTGCTCGCGCACACACACACTCGCACACAATCACACACCCGCACACAGTCACACACCCACAAACACACACTCACAGACACTTGCTCGCACACACACACACACTCGCACACAGTCACACACCCGCACACAGTTACACACCCGCACACACACACACTCCCACACACAGAAAGTCACACACCCACAAACACACACTCGCACACTCACTCACACACACACACACACACACACACACACACACACTCATACACTTGCTCGCACACACACAACACAATCACACACAACCACACAGTCACACACCCACTCCCACAAACACCCACTCACACACATGCACTCACACACACTCACTTGCTCGCACACACATAAAATACACACATGCACTCTCACTCACACACACACACACACACACACACACAGTCACACTCACTCGCTCGCTCGTACACATATGCACTCATAAACACTCTCACATCACACACAAACAGTTGCGCGCACACACACACACACGCACGCACACACACACACGCACGCACGCACGCACACACACACACACACACACACACACACACACACACACACACACACACACACACACACACACACACACACACACACTCATAAACAGTCACACACACATATTCGCATCACACACACTGTGCCTAGCTATCCATCTCCATGAGGACAAATTACCCTCAATTCAAAAGGCACTTAATATTCAGTAGTTATTAATTTGACTGCACTGATAGGTTAACACAATATATACAGCAAATTATACATATTGCATCTAACATAAAGATGTGTGTTTATAATGCAATTTATTCCTGTGATCGAAGCTGAATTTATCATCATTACTCCAGTCTTCAGTGTCACATGATCCTTCACTAATCAGTCTATTTTTTCCTATATAATCTTTGTTTTTCATATTCATATGAAACTCTCTTTATTACAACTTTAATATAATTTTTTTTTAATACCTATGGATGGAAAAATAAAATTGCCTGTGTGGTCACTCATGCTCTTTATTCCTCTAAGTCAAAAGCCAAAACAACTGAGCATCTCAAAAGAGAGATGAACACACACACACACACACACACACACACACACACACACACACACACACACACACACACACACACACACACACACACACACACACACACACACACACACTCTAATGAAAGGAAGGAGAGAGAGATGTGCTTGTTTTGAAGAGAACACAAAGGCAGATGCTTGTATGGGACTGTTATTGCTCTACTATACAGTCAGACACAAAAGAGCAGATCTGCAGTGGATCAGAAGTGCGAGTCTGAAAACAAGCGGCGGATCACACACACACACACACACACACCCGTGTGACCCGAGAATGAACCCGTCGTGGAGGCCGGCCGGGCTTCATTTACACCCTCACATTTCTACACTGAATGTGTGGCAGGTTTCCAGCAACAAGTAGAAATTGAAAACGCAGCTCAATGTGACACGATTACAGCCAATCGGAACACAGCATTCTGTGCTCCGTCCAACTCCAAACTTCCCAAAGTTATGCTATTATGCTTTTTTTACATTTCTATAGAGCATGAAAGCGCTCTGAGTTCTTCTCTATATCAGTGTCAGTGTTTCTGAACTCATGAAACGCCTCCATTTTAGTCTTGAGTTTTCTTCCGGGAACCAACACGTCACAATATTCCTCATTTAAATAATTAATATGCAGAATAAAGGGGCGGGGCCTGGTTGAGTTAGTCAGTAGTGTGTTGAAACCAAGCAGAAACCTCCCGCAGTTTCTCTTGAAGCCGATAGGGAAGTGACTTAAACTGCAGTTCATGGACTGGCCACTAGAGACAGACTCCAGAAGGAGCAGAATCTCATTGAGCTCATGTTAAAATGCCCAACTTTACAGCAGAAGAACACATGTTTACAGTCTGGGACAAACTGTGCTTTTGGTCTATACGGCTAATTTTGCATTTCATGACGACTGTGAGGGGGTGAATTATTTTATAACTCATTCGTTTACATTATATAAAGCCTTAAAGTTCTGCATAATTAAGGGCGTGGCCACTTTGAGTGACAGGTGGATTGCCGTTTGTCTGCTGTCTGTTAGTCACCTCAGCTCCGCCCACGTCCCGCCTCTTTGCCCATTTTCTGTTATCCGGGAGTGACGCGCTGACAAGATGGCGACGGCCAGCTCGACCCGACTTTATCCTATGGAATGATGTAACGGACACTATGCCCATATTTTTTTACAGTCTATGGTTGAAACTGCCGGTTATGGGAAGGGGCGGGACATTTCACAAACACGCTGCAAGCTCTTGACCAATCACAACACACTGCTCCAGCCGACCAATCAGAGCACAGTGTGCTTTTCAGAAGGCGGGGCTTCATAGAGACAGGAACTAAACAGGGCGTTACTGACAGACTGGGAAGAGAGGAGCCGCAACAATGGAGAATATGAGGGAAATAATCAACATTCAATGAAAACGTTGTTATAGTAGAGCCCAAAAACAACTTTTAAAAAAAAGGGCATAAAAAGTGGCATAATGCAAACATGGAAGCAGAAACAGATATGATTATCCTCTGGGGTACTTCGGGTCAAAAATGACCCGAAGCGTTTTATAAATAAATAAAAAAAATTGTAGCTTCATCGAAATGGCCAAAACTTGGTGACTTTATTGGTACTTGGTATATGAACACCCCAAAAAATTGGAGATTTGAAAAGTCTAAGTGGTCGTAAAAAAATAGTCACACTCAGAACCTTCGGGTCAAAAAAAGTGCAGAAAAAAAGGACTCAAAAACACAATTAGCTTTTGGAATGGCATGCGTTAATTTGTGTGTGCGCGTGTTTTTGTGTGTATAAGTGTGTGTGTGTGTGTGTGTGAGTTTTTTTGTCTATTTTGCACTCTTGATGTTTTAGAGGTTCACCCCTTCACTGTTGAGTCCTTTTTTCTGCATTCTGGCTGATTTGTAGATTGCATACACAAAAAAACCTCTGTATTTTCATATTTTTGCCAATTTCCCATTCATTTCCTATGGGGGTCATTTTTGACCCGAAGGTCCTGAGTGTGACCCATAAATGAAGTACCCCAGAGGGTTAAAGGAACACGCCACTTATCTTTTTTTAAATAGGCTCATTTGCGTCTCCCCTAGAGTTAAACAATTGAGTTTTACCGTTTTCATATCCATTCAGCCGATCTCCGGGTCTGGCGGTGGCACTTTTAGCATAGCTTAGCATAGATCATTGAATCGGATTAGACCGTTAGCATCTCGCTCAAAAGATGACCAAATAGCTGTTGTCCCATGAGTGCAGCGGCGCAGTGATTATAACCGTATAAGATAACCTCATGAAATCATTTAAATGTGAAAGTAAAAAAAAAATGGACTTAACATGTTTGCTAACGAAATAAACCATTTGAAAGCCATTTGTGTGGTGTGGCTTTTGTGTTCATGGTTAAGTGCTAGTCTAATTTCAACATGCAGTTTATAGGAGACGTTTGCTAGCCTT
Organism: Gobio gobio; assembly: GCF_949357685.1. Taxonomy (NCBI): domain Eukaryota; kingdom Metazoa; phylum Chordata; class Actinopteri; order Cypriniformes; family Gobionidae; genus Gobio; species Gobio gobio. The sequence goes on along the minus strand of NC_137100.1, from coordinate 3,808,671 downwards.
GGGCTTTAATTAACATTTACATTAATTTGTATACAGCCTACATTACAATAACTGTCCAGGGTGAAGTGCAGCATTAATGCAATTGGTGCTGTTTTGAGCAAATTAATTGCATTCCCGCTGAAAAACAAGTATTCTAGAGCGAAAATGTTGCCTATAAATAATGTTGCGCGCCTTCTTATCAAACCCACCGCCACAGCAATGATCAACCTCTCCTCCATTTTGCTTGGGAACTAATGTGGTCGGAACCAAAGTTTACAGGACGGCGTTTTCTGGGATCGTCTGAAGCGGAGCACTTCTACATTCCCATTGGTTGCCGCCGAACCGCGTCATAACTCATTACCATCAAGTTGAGCTGATTTCAACTCTCCTCGACGCCCAAATCGTCCAAAACGCGCCGCGCCACTCTCGCTCAAAGCCCTTGATTATTACCCAACTTTTCATTTTCCGTCAGTCTTAGTACACGATGTGACTAAGGTAGAGTCAAGTTTTAAATAGGAAAAATATTGAAACTCTTGGGTAATTTTTTGAGTGAGATGCTAACGGTCTAATCAGATTCAATGATCTATGCTAAGCTATGCTAAAAGTGCTACCGCCAGCCCCGGAGATCGTCTGAATGGATTCAAAAACGGTAAAACTCAACTGTTTAAAGGGTTAGTTCACCCAAAAATGAAAATTCTGTCATTAATTACTTACCCTCATGTCGTTCGACACCCGTCAGACCTCCGTTCATCTTCAGAACACGAATGAAGATATTTTAGTGTAAAGCTGATGGCTCTGAAAGGCCTCAATTGGCTCAATGGCACGGTTCACTAGTTTTTGTGCGCAAAAAAACCCTAAATAACGACTTCTATAGTGATGGCGATTTCAAAACACGGCCTCATGAAGCTTCGAAGCGTTATGAATCAGTGAGTCGAATCATGATTCGGATCGCGTGTCAAACTGCTGAAATTTGGCGATTCAAACCGCTGAATCGACTCACTGATTCATAACGCTTCGAAGCTTCATGATGCCGTGTTTTGAAATCGTCATCACTATATAAGTCGTTATTTAGGGTTTTTTTGCGCACAAAAACTATTCTCGTCACTCCATAAAGTTATTGTAGAACCACTGTAGTGAGATGGACTTTGTAACGACGTCTTTAGTGCCTTTTAAGGGTCTTGAGAGTGAACCGTGCATTGTGCCAATGGAGGCCTTTCAGAGCATCAGATTTACACTAAAATATCTTCATTTGTGTCTGAAGATGAACGGAGGTCTGACGGGTGTCGAACGACATGAGGGTCAGTAATTAATGACAGAATTTTCATTTTTGGGTGAACTAACCCTATTTTCAAAAAAAGTGGCGTGTTTCTTTAAGCATTCGTATTACTATAATATTAAAAAAGGTTATTATATATATATTTATAGTACAATAATTAGGATAATGAATTTTTTTTCTAAAAAATAGATGAATAAGAAAAAAACCTTAACATCTGAAAGTATTACAGCAATGATAATTTGGTAGAAAATTAAATACAAAAAATTTTCTTTGTGTGGAAATATGACCTAGACATGCTTTCTTTTTTAAATAAAAAATAAATAAATAAATAAATAAACTAATTATGTTAAATAAATAAAGGTACTGTTTGTTGTAATGCCTGGACATGGAATGAAAAAAAAAAAAAACATCTGGATGCATCAGTAATGAGATTTGTATTAAAAATGTCACGATAAAACACTATCATAGAGTAACACTTTAGTTAAGGGTCCAATTCTCACTAATGTTGCTTATTATCATACATATTACTAGGATATTGGCTGTTTATAAAGCACATATTAATGCCACGATCTTATTCTACATCCTTTAACTTAACAACTACCTAAGCAGTCATAAGGAGTTTATTGAGGCAAAAGTCGTAGTTAATAGAGAGAATTGGACCCTAAACTAAAGTGTGACCAACAATTTTTTTTATTTAAAACATTTCAGCTTCTACAAATCATAATTTAGCGGGAACAACACACACACACACACACACACACACACACACACACACACACACACACACACACACACACACACACACACACACACACACACACACACACACACACACACACACACACACACACACACACACACACACACACACACACACACACACACACAGCTGCCCAAAGAGGAGATGCATGCCCTTGTGTTCTCATTCATGTGAGAAGAACCCGTTCCGATGGGAACACGTCCCGCAAAGTGTGCGACATAGTGTGTGTAACAACAACAGAAGACTTATCGCCCGCCGGGCCGACCTTGAGCTTCAAACACAACAGATGCATCGCTGGAATCCACAACAACTGCGCAGTGTTGCCCAGCGACAAATGGGCCAAAACACACACACACACACACACACACACACACACACACACACACAGACAGACAGACAATCAGATACACACACACACACACCTCACAAAGACGGGAACGAGTGAAAGAGCATGGAGAAACTTTAAACTTATCAAACGCACCAAACACACCCTGACAGTCACAACATAAAAGACGGACACGCCCACTTCCTGTACGGCCATATGAATGCATTCCACCTCCAATCAAACCCCTCTCTCCCTCCCTCTCTCTCTCTCTCTCTCTCTCTCTCTCTCTCTCTCTTTGATGGAGTGATCATGAGGGAGGCTCTGCCCACAAAGCCGCCCATTCTTTTCTCTTTATCACACACCCTGATAACATCAGCCTGTAGAAAGCGCTGGAAAGAGAGCAGATGAGGAGAGACGAACGCAAAAGCAACACACAATAAAACGACATTTATATCGTTTATACTAGTATATGCCTTCCTTACAACTGAAAGCCGAGGAGGAAGATGTTATAGTAGTTTTATTATGTTTAACATATCATGAGTAGGGATCAGCGATATTGGCCCAAAAAATGATATCTCGATATTATCTGGGATTTTATCAATAATGATAATTAGACAATATTTTGCTGAGTGTGTTTATTGTGTTGGTATTGTGGTGGTCAGTTTGTCTTGTATGGGCATTTGTACCTTTAAAAAGCCATTTTTAAAACTTAAAATTAAATGTATGCATTATATTTTGTGTCAAATTCTTACATTTAATTACAATAATAATACACAATAGAAATAGAATGAAATCCGGATCAACAAAATGAATCTTTTACAGAGGAAAACACAGAAGCAAGTGGCATTTAGATCATTTACACAGACCATCATAATGAGCTCAGAGGGAGATGAATGAGTTTAACCGGCTGTAACTAATGCAGAAATAATGTAAAACGTTGAATAATGATATAAGAAATTATTTTAAAAAATGAAAAGACACTTTAAATGTGAAATTAAACCACCAGGTGGTGGCAGCAAGTCACTGTTAATGAGTGAGTCATTGAGATTCAACCGATTCATTCAAATGGCTGATTCATTCAGGAACGAAGCATTTGATTCTCTTAATGAGTGAGTCATTGAGATTCAACCAATTCATTCAAACGGCTGATTCATTCAGGAACGAAGCTTTTGATTCTATTAATGAGTGAGTCATTGAATCATTCATTCAAGCGATTAATTCAAATGGGTGATTCATTCAGGAGCGAAGCATTTGATTCTCTTAATGAGTGAGTCATTGAATCATTCATTCAACCGATTCATTCAAACGGATGATTCATGCGGGAAGGAAGCATTTGATTCTCTTAATGAATGAGTCATTGAATCATTCATTCAACCGTTTCATTCAAACAGATGATTCATTCAGGAACGAAGCATTTGATTCTCTTAATGAGTGAGTCATAGAATCATTCATTCAACAGTTTAATTCAAACTGATGATTTATTCAGGAACGAAGCATTTGACTCTCTTAATGAGTGAGTCATTGAATCATTCATTCAACCGGATGATTCACTCAGGAACGAAGCATTTGATTCTCTTAATGAGTGAGTCATAGAATCATTCATTCAACAGTTTAATTCAAACGGATGATTCATTCAGGAACGAAGCATTTGATTCTCTTTATGAGTGAGTCATTGAATCATTCATTCAACCGTTTCATTCAAATGGATGATTCACTCAGGAACGAAGCATTTGATTCTCTTAATGAGTGAGTCATTGAATCATTCATTCAACCGGATGATTCACTCAGGAACGAAGCATTTGATTCTCTTAATGAGTGAGTCATAGAATCATTCATTCAACAGTTTAATTCAAACGGATGATTCATTCAGGAACGAAGCATTTGACTCTCTTAATGAGTGAGTCATTGAATCATTCATTCAACCGATTCATTCAAACGGATGAATCATTCAGGAACGAAGCATTTGATTCTCTTAATGAGTGAGTCATTGAATCATTCATTCAACCGATTCATTTAAACAGATGATTCATGCAGGAACAAAGCTTTTGATTCTCTTAATGAGAAAGACATTGAATCATTCATTTAAACGATTAATTCAAATGGATGATTTGTCCAGGAATGAAGCATTTGATTCTCTTAATGAGTGAGTCATTGAATCATTCATTCAACCGTTTCATTCAAACGGATGATTAATTCAGGAACAAAGCATTTGATTCTCTTAATGAGTCATAGAATCATTCATTCAACAGTTTAATTCAAACGGATGATTCATTCAGGAACGAAGCATTTGACTCGCTTAATGAGTGAGTCATTGAATCATTCATTCAACAGTTGAATTCAAACGGATGATTCATTCAGGAACGACGCATTTGATTCTCTTAATGAGTGAGTCATTGAATCATTCATTCAACCGGATGATTCACTCAGGAACGAAGCATTTGATTCTCTTAATGAGTGAGTCATAGAATCATTCATTCAACAGTTTAATTCAAACGGATGATTCATTCAGGAACGAAGCATTTGACTCTCTTAATGAGTGAGTCATTGAATCATTCATTCAACCGATTCATTCAAACGGATGATTCATTCAGGAACGAAGCATTTGATTCTCTTAATGAGTGAGTCATTGAATCATTCATTCAACCGGATGATTCACTCAGGAACCAAGCATTTGATTATCTTAATGAGTGAGTCATAGAATCATTCATTCAACAGTTTAATTCAAACGGATGATTCATTCAGGAACGAAGCATTTGACTCTCTTAATGAGTGAGTCATTGAATCATTCATTCAACCGATTCATTCAAACGGATGATTCATTCAGGAATGAAGCATTTGATTCTCTTAATGAGTGAGTCATTGAATCATTCATTCAACCGATTCATTTAAACAGATGATTCATGCAGGAACAAAGCTTTTGATTCTCTTAATGAGAAAGACATTGAATCATTCATTTAAACGATTAATTCAAACGGATGATTTGTCCAGGAATGAAGCATTTGATTCTCTTAATGAGTGAGTCATTGAATCATTCATTCAACCGTTTCATTCAAACGGATGATTAATTCAGGAACGAAGCATTTGATTCTCTTAATGAGTCATAGAATCATTCATTCAACAGTTTAATTCAAACGGATGATTCATTCAGGAACGAAGCATTTGACTCGCTTAATGAGTGAGTCATTGAATCATTCATTCAACAGTTTAATTCAAACAGATGATTCATTCAGGAACGAAGCATTTGATTCTCTTAATGAGTCATAGAATCATTCATTCAACCGTTTCATTCAAATGGATGATTCACTCAGGAACGAAGCATTTGATTCTCTTAATGAGTGAGTCATAGAATCATTCATTCAACAGTTTAATTCAAACGGATGATTCATTCAGGAACGAAGCATTTGACTCTCTTAATGAGTGAGTCATTGAATCATTCATTCAACCGATTCATTCAAACGGATGAATCATTCAGGAACGAAGCATTTGATTCTCTTAATGAGTGAGTCATTGAATCATTCATTCAACCGATTCATTTAAACAGATGATTCATGCAGGAACAAAGCTTTTGATTCTCTTAATGAGAAAGACATTGAATCATTCATTTAAACGATTAATTCAAATGGATGATTTGTCCAGGAATGAAGCATTTGATTCTCTTAATGAGTGAGTCATTGAATCATTCATTCAACCGTTTCATTCAAACGGATGATTAATTCAGGAACAAAGCATTTGATTCTCTTAATGAGTCATAGAATCATTCATTCAACAGTTTAATTCAAACGGATGATTCATTCAGGAACGAAGCATTTGACTCGCTTAATGAGTGAGTCATTGAATCATTCATTCAACAGTTGAATTCAAACGGATGATTCATTCAGGAACGACACATTTGATTCTCTTAATGAGTGAGTCATTGAATCATTCATTCAACCGGATGATTCACTCAGGAACGAAGCATTTGATTCTCTTAATGAGTGAGTCATAGAATCATTCATTCAACAGTTTAATTCAAACGGATGATTCATTCAGGAACGAAGCATTTGACTCTCTTAATGAGTGAGTCATTGAATCATTCATTCAACCGATTCATTCAAACGGATGATTCATTCAGGAACGAAGCATTTGATTCTCTTAATGAGTGAGTCATTGAATCATTCATTCAACCGGATGATTCACTCAGGAACGAAGCATTTGATTATCTTAATGAGTGAGTCATAGAATCATTCATTCAACAGTTTAATTCAAACGGATGATTCATTCAGGAACGAAGCATTTGACTCTCTTAATGAGTGAGTCATTGAATCATTCATTCAACCGATTCATTCAAACGGATGATTCATTCAGGAATGAAGCATTTGATTCTCTTAATGATTGAGTCATTGAATCATTCATTCAACCGATTCATTTAAACAGATGATTCATGCAGGAACAAAGCTTTTGATTCTCTTAATGAGAAAGACATTGAATCATTCATTTAAACGATTAATTCAAACGGATGATTTGTCCAGGAATGAAGCATTTGATTCTCTTAATGAGTGAGTCATTGAATCATTCATTCAACCGTTTCATTCAAACGGATGATTAATTCAGGAACGAAGCATTTGATTCTCTTAATGAGTCATAGAATCATTCATTCAACAGTTTAATTCAAACGGATGATTCATTCAGGAACGAAGCATTTGACTCGCTTAATGAGTGAGTCATTGAATCATTCATTCAACAGTTTAATTCAAACAGATGATTCATTCAGGAACGAAGCATTTGATTCTCTTAATGAGTCATAGAATCATTCATTCAACCGTTTCATTCAAATGGATGATTCACTCAGGAACGAAGCATTTGATTCTCTTAATGAGTGAGTCATAGAATCATTCATTCAACAGTTTAATTCAAACGGATGATTCATTCAGGAACGAAGCATTTGACTCTCTTAATGAGGGAGTCATTGAATCAATCATTCAAACGGATGATTACTGACTCTGCAGAAAGTTGGCAACTTCTGTGACCCTCTGCATGCCCAATCGCTTCCACTTTGTTATAACACCACTAACAGTTGAGCGTGGAATATTTAGTATAATATATTTGGACTTATTGCACAGATGTCCACCGATCACACTTGAGTTCTCGGAGCTCCTGAGAGCGGCTCATTCTCTCACTAATGTGTGTAGAAGCGTCTCTGCAGGCCTAGAGCTTGATTTATACACCTGTGGCCATGAAGGGATTGGGGCGTCCCAATACTTTTGGCAATAAATGTGTTTATTCGTCCTAAAGCTGTTTAACCTCTATGACCCTGTAGAGTCCCTGAAAGGACAACAACACGGCAAACAGAAGGAAGAAACAGCTCTCATGCAGGACAAAAGTGTGTCTTTTCTATCTGGAAGAAGCTTCAACGCTGCTAAAGGAGCGGAGGATTTACTGGAAGTAAAGGAGCTGGATCTGCACTTCCTCAAGGAAATATCAGAGCATTATATCATCTAGAGTGCCCGTGTCAAACAACACAAAGAGAGATGGAGCGAGAGAATAAAGGCAGTAAAAAGACAGATAACATTCATGTGGTGTTGAGAGAAACACACTCCAACTGAGAGATTTACACGTGTGTGTGTGAGGATTTCCCTCTTGAACATACTTCCTGCCCCCCCGTTCGCTCTCACGCAAACATACAGTTTACACGCATGTACAAACACGCACATCACACACAGCAAAACAAGAGCTGGACTCCAGCTTCCTCATGTGAAAGCAAACTATTCTCTAAACGTTGTTCATTTACTTTTATTGCAATTCATAAAATATATTTTTATAATTGTCTGAACAAATGACAAACACCAAATAAGTTCTTAGTAATGAGCTGTAAAAGCAATAAAAAAGCAATTAATACATGAACATTTTAAAATATAGCCCTTTAAATTAATAAAAGATTATTTATATTAAAATAATTTAACTCGAATATAAATTAAAATGCTAAATAACACAAAAACAGGATGCTAAAATAGTATTTGAATAAATTAATAATATATTAAAATAGATTAGATTAAAATCCTACAAAAAAAACACATGAAATGAAGTCAAATGTATTTAAATTAATACATTGTTTTGAATATATTAAAATAAATTAAAATGCTATAAAAATGCAAAAAAAATAATAAAATAAATCATGGTGTAAACGCTCAATTTTCCCTCAATAACTATAACGTACAGTTCTGGGATTGAGAACATAACTTCTGGAATTATCAAATTAATTGTGGTTGATTAATTTTATATATCACAAATAAATATAGCCCTTTAAATTAATAAATGATTATTAACATTAAAATAATTTAACTCGAATATAAATTAAAATGCTAAATAACACAAAAACAGGATGCTAAAATAGTATTTGAATAAATTATTAATATATTAAAATAGATTAGATTAAAATCCTACAAAAACACATGAAATTAAGTCAAATGTATTTAAATTAATACATTGTTTTTAAAAATTTGAAATAAATTTAAATGCTATAAAAATGCAATTTTCCCCTCAATAACTAGAACGTACAGTTCTGGGATTGAGAACATAACTTCTGGAATTATAAAATTAATTGTGGTTGATTAATTTTATACATCACAAATAAATATAGCCCTTTAAATTAATAAATTATTATTAACATTAAAATAATTTAAAATGCTGAATAACACAAAACCAGGATGCTAAAATAGTATTTGAATAAATTATTAATATATTAAAATAAATCACTAATATATAGATTCAAATCCTACAAAAAAGGAGATGAGCTAAAATGTATTTAAATTAATACATTGTTTTTAATATATTAAAATAAATTAAAATGCTATAAAAATCCATAAAAGGTGTAAACACATTAAACTAATATAAATTAAAATGCTACAAAACCACACTAAATTAAGATGCAAGCTAAAATAGTATTTAAATTTATAAGTAATTTTTAATATATCAAAATAAAACGCAATAAAAATACATTTTTATTTTATAAATCAATTTTCCATCAATAACTACCGTTTTTGCAGAAGAACGTACAGTTCTGGGATCGAGAACATAACTTCTGGAATTATAAAATGAATTGTGGTTGATTAATTTTATATCACTAAAAAATATTTTAAAAAAAATAAAAAAAAACAAGTACCTTTGTCAGTCACGATCCACCAGTGAGAGTGCCCGTGATTACCACCAGAGTAAATGACAGGCGGACTGTCATTCCATCAAAGACTACATTACCCATAATCCTTTGCCCGGACTCATCAGCACTCATTGTTTACACCTGTGTCTCATTGTGTGTTACGTACTGCTCCGAGACTTTGGGTTGGAGATCTAAATGCTGCTTTATTAGAGGGACAATCCAGACACGTAATCCAATGTACAGGCAATGGGTCAACAAACAAACAAACAAACAAACAAACAAACAAACAAACAAACAAACAAACAAACAAGGCAAAAGTGTAGTCCAAAAACAGGCAGAGAGTCCCGATACGACTGAGAAACCAGGGCTACCCGCTCAGAGATGCAGTAACACATACAGAACCTCTCCGTGAATGACAGGGTGAACAGGATGGATATAGGCAGAGGTAATGAGGTAAACCAGACACAGGTGTAAACAATGATTGTCCGGGCAAAGGATTATGGGTAATGTAGTCTTTGATGGAATGACAGTACAGGGTGGGATGCCCTCTGGTGGTGATCTCGGGCACTCTCACTGGTGCATATTTCTGTCCATTCTAATTCAAATGCTAAATGACACAAAAACAGAAAGCAAACTAAAACAGTATTTAAATTAATAAATTATGAATATATTTAAATAATCAATAACTTCTGTTTTTGCTGAAGAACATAACTTCTGGAATTATAAAATTAATTGTGGTTAATTAATTTTATATGTCAATAAAAATATATATATATATATAAAAAAATAAAAAAAACGGGAAAAAAACAAGCAGCTTTGTCATATTTATAGCAGAAATTCCAAAAATATTGATCTGCATATTTCTGTCCATTCTAATAAAAATGTTAAATAATATTTAAATGAATAAATTATGAATATATTTAAATAATCAATAACTTCTGTTTTTGCAGAAGAACACAACTTCTGGAATTATAAAATAAATTGTGTTTAATTAATTTTATATATCAATAAAAAATAAAAAATAAAAAACAGAAAAAAAACAAGCAGCTTTGTCATATTTATAGCAGAAATACCAAAATATTGATCTGCATATTTCAGTCCATTCTAATAAAAATGCTAAATAATATTTAAACCAATAAATTATTAATATATTTAAATAATCAATAGCAACTGTTTCTGCTGAAGAACATAACTTCTGAAATTATAAAATAAATAAATAAATGTTATATATATCACTAAAAATATTTATAAAAAAAACAAGCAGCGTTGTCATATTTATAGCAGAAATACCAAAAATTTCTGCATATTTCTGTCCATTCTAATTCAAATGCTAAATAACACAAAAACAGAAAGCAAACTAAAACAGTATTTAAATGAATAAATTATGAATATATTTAAATAATCAATAACTACTGTTTCTGCAGAAGAACATAACTTCTGGGATTATAAAATAAATAAATAAATGTTATATGTATCACTAAAAATATTTATAAAAAAACAAGCAACTTTGTCATATTTATAGCAGAAATACCAAAAATATCTGCATATTTCGGTCCTTTTTTAACTAAAATGCTTAAATAACACAAAAACAGGATATGAACTAAAACAGTATTTAAATTAATAAATTATGAATATATTTAAATAATCAATAACTTCTGTTTTTGCTGAAGAACACAACTTCTGGAATTATAAAATAAATTGTGGTTAATTAATTTTATATGTCAATAAAAATATATAAAAAAAAAAACAGAAAAAAAACAAGCAGCTTTGTCATATTTATAGCAGAAATACCAAAAATATTGATCTGCATATTTCTGTCCATTCTAATTAAAATGCTAAATAATATTTAAATGAATAAATTATGAATATATTTAAATAATCAATAACTTCTGTTTTTGCTGAAGAACACAACTTCTGGAATTATAAAATAAATTGTGGTTAATTAATTTTATATGTCAATAAAAATATATAAAAAAAAAACAGAAAAAAAACAAGCAGCTTTGTCATATTTATAGCAGAAATACCAAAAAAAATCTGCATATTAAATGAATAAATTATGAATATATTTAAATAATCAATAGCAACTGTTTCTGCTGAAGAACATAACTTCTGAAATTATAAAATAAATAAATAAATGTTATATATATCACTAAAAATATTTATAAAAAAAACAAGCAGCGTTGTCATAAGCAGAAATACCAAAAATTTCTGCATATTTCTGTCCATTCTAATTCAAATGCTAAATAACACAAAAACAGAAAGCAAACTAAAACAGTATTTAAATGAATAAATTATGAATATATTTAAATAATCAATAACTTCTGTTTTTGCTGAAGAACATAACTTCTGGAATTATAAAATTAATTGTGGTTAATTAATTTTATATGTCAATAAAAATATATATAAAAAAAAACAGAAAAAAAACAAGCAGCGTTGTCATATTTATAGCAGAAATACCAAAAATATTGATCTGCATATTTCTGTCCATTCTAATTAAAATGCTAAATAATATTTAAATGAATAAATTATGAATATATTTAAATAATCAATAACTTCTGTTTTTGCTGAAGAACACAACTTCTGGAATTATAAAATAAATTGTGGTTAATTAATTTTATATGTCAATAAAAATATATTTAAAAAAAACAGAAAAAAAACAAGCAGCTTTGTCATATTTATAGCAGAAATACCCCAAAAAATCTGCATATTAAATGAATAAATTATGAATATATTTAAATAATCAATAACTTCTGTTTTTGCTGAAGAACATAACTTCTGGAATTATAAAATAAATAAATAAATGTTATATATATCACTAAAAATATTTATAAAAAAACAAGCAGCTTTGTCATATTTATAGCAGAAATACCAAAAATATTGATCTGCATATTTCTGTCCATTCTAATTAAAATGCTAAATAATATTTAAATGAATAAATTATGAATATATTTAAATAATCAATAACTTCTGTTTTTGCTGAAGAACATAACTTCTGGAATTATAAAATAAATTGTGGTTAATTAATTTTATATATAAACAAAAAATATATAAAAAAAACAAAACAAAAAACAAGCAGCGTTGTCATATTTATAGCAGAAATACCAAAAAAAATCTGCATATTAAATGAATAAATTATGAATATATTTAAATAATCAATAACTACTGTTTCTGCAGAAGAACGCAACTTCTGAAATGATAAAATAAATAAACAAATGTTATATATCACTATGAAATATTTCAGCGTTGTCATAATATCGATCTCACTGTCAGGTTTCATTGTATATAAAGAAGCAGCATGAACTTCCTGCAAAACATTTCCTTATTCCCAGACGACATCAATAACATCATCATCATCATCATCAAACGCTCCTGCATGTCCACACACACTCACACACACACACACACTCTCACGTCTCCATCTCTCCAAAGCAAACAGGATGATCTGTGTGCCGCAGCAGTGAATGAGAGGCTGTATCTGAGACTGAGGAGTCCAGCATGTCTCTTCCTGCTCGCTCTGACTCACGTTCCCACAAAACCACACAGAGGAACACTCGCTCCTTTCATTGGAAATGAAAACAGCGCTTTGTGGATTAAGCATTGAGCAAATATAAAGTCACCACGTCTTTTGGGAGCGTTCGTGATCACAATGAGCTGGAATCCGAGGCTTCTGCCTTTGATGGTTTGCCGTGGCCCTTCCAGGCCGGGATGTTTGGATTGTGTGGGAGACTATGAGGAGTTTGGGGTAAATATTTGGAACTCTTTTCATACCAAGACAAGCATCGCTGGACTAGTCCAGACTGGGACGCTTTCTGAAAGGGACGGTGAAACCAGGATGAAGTCCCTGAGCCACTGGTGCCAGAACAGCCCTTACACTAAAGCCCCGACATGAAGCGCCTGCTCGCCGGTAAAGGGGAAACTGCCCACACACTCCATGACGGAGCATTTGCATGTGATTGATCTGAGATGCAAATTAAGGAAGATGGAAGATCTCAGTCCTGAGAGCTCAATGTGCACTGATTACAGTCAACCAACAGCTATAACATCTGAAAATAAAACTCATGCAAAACGGCGAAATACACCACTCAATCACTCAAAGCCAAACCTTTCAAAATGTGTTATTTAAAAATAAAATGTCAATTTAAAAAAATATATATTTTTCATGAAATGTAAACTAAAATGAATAAAACTGAAATAAACATTATTAAACATTAGACATTCAAAAAATAAAACTAATAAAAATGACGAACTAAAAAATGTTAAACTTACTCCAAATTAACATTTATTTTATATACATACACACATATAAATATATATATATAAATATATATATATATATTTATTTATTTTTTAAATAAAATAAATGTTCAACTGAATATATATAAATATAAATAATAACAATTATTACAGTGATATATATATATATATATATATATATATATATATATATATATATATATATATATATATATATATATATATATTAAATAAAAGTTCAACTGAATATATATATATATATATATATATAAATAATAACAATTATTACAGTTTATATATATATATATATATATATATATATATATATATATATATATATATATATATATATATATATATATATATATATATATATATATATATATATATATATATATATATATATATATATATATATTAAATAAAATAAATGGTCAACTGAATATATATCAGAGATGGGACCAAGTCACACATGTGCAAGTCTCAAGTAAGTCTCAAGTCTGAACCTTCAAGTCTCAAGCAAGTCCCAAGTATTTTTTTCTTGGGCAAGTCAAGTCAAGTCAAGTCACAGGCTATGTCAAGTCAAGTCAAGTCAAGTCCTGTAGTAGGTCAAGTCAAGTCCAAGTCAAGTCAGCTTATTATTGTAATTTTACCTGCAAAATCTGATCTTAATCGGTAAATTGTCATGAAGTGACGGTTTATGCTTTCGTGTCTGCAGAGACTACAAGAGCCAGGCGCGGCGCCCGTCATCCACACAGACGCAGAGATATATATATATATATATATATAGATATATATATAGATATATCAGATATATATCCTACATTTCTCATTTTCATGTAATGTAAACTAAACTGAATAAAACTGAAATAATTTTTTTTCATTATATTAGACATATTCAATACATAAAACTAATAAAAATGACTAAAACACATTTTTTTAACATCTATAATGTTATAATAAATGTTAACTGAAATTAAATATAACAATTACTGCTATGATTTATATATATAAAAAAAATTCATTTCAATGATTTCAGTTAACATTTTACACACACACACACAAACACACACACACTAGGGCTGCACGATTTGGGGAAAATATCTAATTGCGATTATTCTGGTTAAAATTGCGATTGCGATTTAAAATGCGATTATTATTAATAATAATTATTATTATTATTTATTTTTTTACAAATGAAAAGTGTGTATATAACATTTTGTGTTTATATATTAATATGGCTAATAATTATTATTATGATTATTATCATTGCTAAATAAAAATAAGAAATATTACTATTACAATAACATTTTCTTAAATTTTTTTAAATAGCATTTAATAATAATAATAATAATAATAATAATAATAATATTTTACAGAAAATGTATTTTAGGCTTTGCGCTTCCATAATCGCACATAACCCAAATCGCGATTGCGGTTCGATTTCGATTAATCGTGCAGCCCTAACACACACACACACACACACACACACACACACACACACACACACACACACACACACACACACACACACACACACACACACACACACACACACACACACACACACACACACACACACACACACACACACACACACACACACACACACACACACACACACACACACACACACACACACACACACACACACACACACACACACACACACACACACACACACACACACACACACATATTCAAAATTGCCAAGATAATATTCCTCATTATGTAGTAAAATAACAAACAAAACTGAAATAAAATCTAAACAAATGTTTAAAAAAAAACTTAAATACACAACTCAGATCAGCTCTTCACTGACACTGGGCATTTATTTATTTCGTTAAAATCACAGCCTTTGCTTTTTCATAATCGCACATAAACCAAATCACGATTGTGGTTCGATTTCGATTAATCGTGCAGCCCTAACACACACACACACACACACACACACACACACACACACACACACACACACACACACACACACACACACACACACACACACACACACACACACACACACACACACACACACACACACACACACACATATTCATCTAGTGGCCAAGATAATATTCCTCATTATGTAGTAAAATAACAAACAAAAACTGAAATAAAATCTAAAAAAAGTATAAAAAAAACTTAATGAGAATGGCAAAATACACAACTAAACGACTAAAATCATAAAAAAATGTGTTACTTGAAAATATTTTTCCTACATTTCTCATATAATGTACTAAAATAAATAAAAGTTAATTAAAAATGTTTAGAAACTGTATAGACATAACTAATAAGAATGGCTAAATCTAAAATGACTAAATGAGAACCGTGGCAGTCTCTCAGCGAGCTGCGCTGTTGGGAAACACACTCTGATGTAAACAGTGAAATGATGTGTGTTCTGCGAGCGTACACAAAAACTAAACATCACAACCATCAGACAACCAAAACCCCTCAATTTAGCCGGTCTTATGTGTATTTATACACTCACAGACAATCCAGAGCGACTGTAATAGAACGTTTTGTTTCCATTAAAGTCCTTCAGATGTTCACTAAACAAAGTTGGATCCACAGCAGTAATCCATCGGGACGAATGTTGTTACCAAGGGAAAGACATAAACAGGCAGAGAATGAAGAGGGCCTGTGTGCGGTTGGCCTGAGAGTGAGACAGGTTATTAACTCTGATTAGCTTGAGACTGTCTGGCTGAGTGTTGATTGGTCCAGACGGCGTGATGCTCAGGGTGTGGCGGCCACATGCAGCACCGAATTAAACCCTGGAAATCTCTTCAGCTCTCCTCTAAACCTAGTGAGCTGCCTACCTAGGCAACATTTCCAGACATCACAGCCGCACTGCCAAACCTGGATCGGGCAGCATCACATGATCTATCCTTACTGGAGAAGCCAATCACAGGACAGATTGTAACAGAGGTTCGGTTCAATAAAGAATGTAGATATTAGCTCTATATAGATTAACATGCGGCCTATGTTGACACCGAAGTTGTGCTCCATTCAGAAGAGGGGTGGATGGATGGATGGATGGATGGATGGAACAATTGAATGATGGATGGATGGATGGGCCGATGGATGGATGTAACGATTGAATAATGGATGGATGGACGGATGGATGGAGCAATAGAACAATGTATGGATGGATGGACAGATGGATGGAACAATTGAATAATGGATGGATGGAACAATAGAACAATGGATGGATGGATGGATGGACGGACAGATGAAACAATGGAACAATGGATGGACTGACAGATGAAACAATGGAACAATGGATGGACGGACAGATGAAACAATGGATGGACAGACAGATGAAACAATAGAACAATGGATGGATGGACGGATGGAACAATAGAACAATGGATGGATGGACGGATGGAACAATAGAACAATGGATGGATGGACGGATGGAACAATAGAACAATGGATGTAACGATAGAATAATGGATGGATGGACGGACGGACGGATGGAACAAAAGAACAATGGATGGATGGATGGAACAGCAGAACAATGGATGGATGGACATATGGAATGATAGAATAATGGATGGACAGAATGATAGAATGATGGATGAAACAATAGAACAATGGATGGATGGAACAACAGAACAATGGATAGATGGATGGACAGATGGAACGATAGAATAGTGGATGGACGGAATTATAGAATGATGGATGGAACAATAGAACGATGGATGGATGGAACAATAGATGGATGGATGGATGCATGGCACAATAGATAGATGGATGGATGGATGGATGGATGGATGGATGGATGGATGGAACGATGGATGATAGATGGATGGGACAATAGAACAATGGATGGATGGATGGAACAATAGAATGATGGATGGATAGATAGATGGGACAAAAGAACGATAGAATGATGGATGGAACAATAGAACGATGGATGGATGGATGGGACAATAGAACAATGGATAGATGGATGGACAGATGGAATGATAGAATGGTGGATGGACGGAATTATAGAATGATGGATGGAACAATAGAACGATGGATGGATGGAACAATAGATTGGTGGATGGATGGATGGAACAATAGAACGATGGATGGAACAATAGAGCGATGGATGATAGATGGATGGGACAATAGAACAATGGATGGATGGAACAATAGAACGACGGATGGATGGATGGATGGGACAGATGGAAAGCTGCCAGAATAATAATCATACGCTGTTTGTTAATTGGCCAGAGGAGAACTGCCCCCCCGACTGAGCCTGGTTTCTCCAAGGTTTATTTTCCTCCATTCTGCTCCTGATGGGGTTTTGGTTTCCTTGCCACTGTTGCCTTTGGCTTGGCGTGCTCAGTTGGGGACACTACATTTTCAACTAAACATCGAAATAAATCTAAATAATAAACTAAATTAACCATTTAAACTAAATTACTGATCGAATTATTGATCTAAAGCCCACATTGTCACTGTATGATAATTGAAATGAACTGATGACATCAGCGTTTTCTCCAGAATGGCTATACAGCTGAATAAAATTATGCTGCATTATTTTCCTGTTTAACACTGTAAAGCTGCTTTGAAACAATCTACATTGTTAAAAGCGCTATATAAATAAAGTTGACTTGACTTGACAATAGAACAATGGATGGATGGAACAATAGAACGATGGATGGACAGATGGAATGATAGAATGGTGGATGGACGGAATTATAGAATGATGGATGGAACAATAGAATGATGGATAGATGGATGGAACGATAGAAGAATGGATGGATGGATGGAACAATAGAAAAATGGATGGATGAATGGAACAACAGAATGATGTATAGACAGACAGACAGACAGACAGACAGACAGACAGACAGACAGACAGACAGACAGACAGACAGATAGATAGATAGATAGATAGATAGATAGATAGATAGATAGATAGATAGATAGATAGATAGATAGATAGATAGATAGATAGATAGATAGATAGATAGATAGATAGACAGACAGATAGTTCAGTGTGAAGCGGTGAGAGTGTGGAACAGGAGCTCTGGTGTGTTCTGTATGTGACAGTCACATCTGACGCCTCTCATGTCCAGCGCCAGAATCCCAGAGTCCCAGAGTCCCAGTGTCCCAGAATCCCAGTGTCCCAGAGTCCCAGTGTCCCAAAATCCCAGTGTCCCAGAATCCCAGTGTCCCAGTGTCCCAGTGTCCCAGTGTCCCAGAATCCCAGAGTCCCAGTGTCCCAGTGTCCCAGAATCCCAGAGTCCCAGAGTCCCAGTGTCCCAGAGTCCCAGTGTCCCAGAGTCCCAGTGTCCCAGAATCCCAGAGTCCCAGAATCCCAGAGTCCCAGAGTCCCAGTGTCCCAGTGTCCCAGAGTCCCAGTGTCCCAGAGTCCCAGAGTCCCAGAGTCCCAGTGTCCCAGAATCCCAGAATCCCAGTGTCCCAGAGTCCCAGTGTCCCAGAATCCCAGTGTCCCAGAATCCCAGAGTCCCAGAGTCCCAGTGTCCCAGAGTCCCAGTGTCCCAGAATCCCAGTGTCCCAGAGTCCCAGTGTCCCAGAGTCCCAGAATCCCAGAGTCCCAGAGTCCCAGAATCCCAGAGTCCCAGAATCCCAGAGTCCCAGAATCCCAGAGTCCCAGAGTCCCAGAATCCCAGAGTCCCAGAGTCCCAGAGTCCCAGAGTCCCAGTGTCCCAGAATCCCAGAGTCCCAGAATCCCAGTGTCCCAGAGTCCCAGTGTCCCAGTGTCCCAGAATCCCAGAGTCCCAGAGTCCCAGAATCCCAGAGTCCCAGTGTCCCAGAATCCCAGAGTCCCAGAGTCCCAGAGTCCCAGAATCCCAGAGTCCCAGAGTCCCAGTGTCCCAGAATCCCAGTGTCCCAGAATCCCAGAGTCCCAGAGTCCCAGAGTCCCAGAGTCCCAGAGTCCCAGTGTCCCAGAATCCCAGAGTCCCAGAGTCCCAGTGTCCCAGAATCCCAGAGTCCCAGTGTCCCAGAATCCCAGAGTCCCAGAATCCCAGAATCCCAGAGTCCCAGTGTCCCAGTGTCCCAGAATCCCAGAGTCCCAGAATCCCAGAGTCCCAGAGTCCCAGTGTCCCAGAATCCCAGAGTCCCAGAGTCCCAGTGTCCCAGAATCCCAGAGTCCCAGAGTCCCAGTGTCCCAGAATCCCAGAGTCCCAGTGTCCCAGAATCCCAGTGTCCCAGTGTCCCAGTGTCCCAGAATCCCAGAGTCCCAGTGTCCCAGTGTCCCAGAATCCCAGAGTCCCAGTGTCCCAGAATCCCAGTGTCCCAGTGTCCCAGAGTCCCATGGAAACGGCCCAAAGATGCCGTCCAATCCCCCGTCCCTCCTGCTGATGAGTCCTGCACCTTCCCTGCTTTCACAGACTCATGATGAACTCACTCTTTTCATCTCAGGCCCGCTGTGAAGACGTCCAGCTAATATTAGCTCCATTAACAACGCCTGTGCCCCGAGTACACGAGTCTCTGTGTGTGCCAACAATCTGCCTGGCACACGGGAATGATGCTAACCCTCTGGCCCATTTCACAGGCTCACAACTTCACACCACAAAGCTCCATCCAGACCACTCACAAAACCAGTCAGAAACACGCCTGCAGCCCGCAAACAGTGTAAACTGATAAATACTTAACTTTTGCAATAACAAAGTGCTTAGAGTTTCGTAACTAAGTTGTAGATCTGCACAATTCTGGATAAATTGAGAATCACTTTTTTAAAAATAGAGATCACGATTCGACCACGATTATAGAATAGACAACTAAACAAAATTACGTTATTTACTAGAGCTTTTTTTCCAATTGGGTTGAGTTAATGATTCAGTTACTCACTCAAAGTCTTCACTCAATTCATCACTGGACGAATCAGCGTTTTTGAACAAATCTCCTGAATGAATGATTCAATGACTCACTCATAAAGACTTCACTTGTTTCATTACTGGATGAATCAGTGTTTTTGAACGTATCTCTTGAATGAATGATTCAATGACTCACTCCATTACTGGATGAATCAGTGTTTTTGAACAAATCTCCTGAATGAATGATTCAATGACTCACTCATAAAGTCTTCACTCGTTTCATTACTGGACGAATCAGCGTATTTGAACGAATCTCTTGAATGAATGATTCAATGACTCACTCATAAAGACTTCACTTGTTTCATTACTGGATGAATCAGTGTTTTTGAACGTATCTCTTGAATGAATGATTCAATGACTCACTCCATTACAGAATGAATCAGTGTTTTTGAACATATCTCTTGAATGAATGACTCACTCATAAAGTCTTCACTCGTTTCATTACTGGACGAATCAGCGTATTTGAACGAATCTCTTGAATGAATGATTCAATGACTCACTCATAAAGACTTCACTTGTTTCATTACTGGACGAATCAGCGTTTTTGAATGAATCTCTTGAATGAATGATTCAATGACTCACTCATAAAGACTTCACTTGTTTCATTACTGGATGAATCAACGTTTTTGAACGCATCTCTTGAATGAATGATTCAATGACTCACTCATAAAGACTTCACTTGTTTCATTACTGGACGAATCAGCGTTTTTGAATGAATCTCTTGAATTAATGATTCAATGACTCACTCATAAAGACTTCACTCGTTTCATTCCTGAATGAAGCAGTGTTTTTGAACAAATCTCTTGAATAAATGATTCAATGACTCACTCATAAAGACTTCACTTGTTTCATTAGTGGATGAATCAGCGTTTTTGGACAAATCTCTTGAGTTAATGATTCAATGACTCACTCACTCATGCTTCACTTGCTTAATTACTGGATGAATCAGCGTTTTTGAACGAATCTCTTGAGTTAATGATTCAATGACTCGCTCATGAATGCTTCACTTGCTTCATTACTGGATGAATCAGCGTTTTTGAACAAATCTCTTGAGTAAATGATTCAATGACTCGCTCATAAAGTCTTCACTCATTTCATTACTGGATGAAGCAGTGTTTTTGAAAGAATCTCTTGAATGAATTATTCAATGATTCACTCATTAAAACTTCACTCGTTTCATTACTGGATGAATCAGCGTTTTTGAACAAATCTCTTGAATTAATGATTCAATGACTCACTCATAAAGACTTCACTTGTCTCATTACTGGATGAATCAGCGTTTTTGAACAAATCTCTTGAATTAATGATTCAATGACTCACTCATAAAGACTTCACTTGTCTCATTACTGGATGAATCAGCGTTTTTGAACAAATCTCTTGAATTAATGATTCAATGACTCACTCATAAAGACTTCACTTGTCTCATTACTGGATGAATCAGCGTTTTTTAATGAATCTTTTGAAAGAATGATTCAATGACAAATACATTTGACAGTCACTTATCGCCACCTACTTGTGTAACAACGTAATTGACACAATCTTTATTTAAACCGTCAAGTTACTTTCAAAAGGTGATTTACTCTATGTTAATACTTCTGTGATAATTTGAACGAATGTGGCAGAAATAACGATACTGTGTGGTTGAAAAGCTCATTAACATCAGTGTTAACTAAAACTGTCACACAGCCAATCACAACAGAGCTCATTTACATATACAGTACAGGATTTAAACAGCCCGTGAACACGGAAAACAACATTATGACTCTTTCTGCTTTCATGAAACCTGGAAAAACAAGTGAAATTACCAACTCATCAAGTGTGTGTGTGTTTTCCCATCGGCCTTACTTTATCCAGCAGCGGTTGGCACTGTGGCACTTTGCTCTCCGGACTCTCGAGCTTGACGATGCTGATGAAATCGTCTTCCTGACGCTCATCTTCACTGGTGTTACACAGAGACAACGGGTGAGACTGTAGAGAAACACAGACAAACATTACCCACTGCGATCTCGGCATCCTCTTGAAATCAATAATTATCATTTCAATTAATTGAATTGGAATTTTACAGAATACTATTTTCCTCAAACAGTCGATCATGGCACTAGCAATGCCAGGTCTTGGGTTTGATTCCCAGGGAATGCAAGCACCGATACAAAAAATAACCTTTTTTTTAGCATCTGCCAAATGCATAAATGTACATTTAGACACATTTAAAGTCCAATTATTACGGTATAAGTAACCACTCTCCTGATAAACTCAATGGACTCGAATGAAGTCACTTTTCCAAATGGAAAGCACCAGCATCGCATTCAAATGACACACACACAGCACAAACTTCAGCATCCAGCGGCTCTTTGATGTCCAAGAGCCAACTTCCTGTTCATGGCATGTGGGCGCACATTTGACTAATAGTTCACTTATCAATGAAGACCAAAAGGCACATTGATGACAGAGAGAGAGTGTTGAAACATTTTTAGCATATTCACTATATGCACAACTGTAGCTGTTGTCTCACAGCAAATCCCTTTTTGCAACGGTCAGTAAACAAATACATGTAACCCTGAAGACCCAGCGTCTCCCACAGCCGTCCCAGCACACCAGAGCACAAGAGAAAAGCACAAACATACCTCAATTCATCTGGAACTCAAACTTCAAAACAAAGTTCATGCAGTGTTGACAGTAACGGGAAAGCACAGCTACCTATTTTATGTAAAATATGTATTGTATACACACCGATCACCGACAGGTGAATAACACAGATGATCTCTTCATCAGCTGTTAGTGGGTGGGATATATTAGGCAGCAAGTGAACATTTCATCCTCAGAGTTGATGTGTCAGAAGCAGGAGAAATGGGCAAGAGTAATGATTTGAGCGAGTTTGACAAGGGCCAGATTGTGACGGCTATAGATCAGAGCATCTCCAAAACTGCAGCTCTTGTAGGTCTGCAGTGGTCAGTCTCTATCAAAAGTGGAGAACCGGCCACAGGGTCATGGGCAAATAACCCAAGGGTGTTGTTTTCAACTATAGATAAGGTACTGATTCCGTCTATTAATTTGTTCCCTACCCCGTCTAAGGATCTGTGTGAGCGCTTTTTAACCCCTTAAAGTGTTAGTTCACCCAAAAATGAAAATTCTGTCATTAATTCCTTATCCTCATGTCGTTCGACACCCGTCAGACCTCCGTTCATCTTCAGACACAAATGAAGATATTTTAGTGTAAATCTGATGGCTCAGAAAGGCCTCCATTGGCTCAATGCACGGTTCACTCTCAAGACCCTTAAAAGACACTAAAGACGTCATTACAAAGTCCATCTCACTACAGCGGCTCTACAATAACTTTATGGAGTGACGAGAATAGTTTTTGTGCGCAAAAAAACCCAAAATAACGACTTATATAGTGATGACGATTTCAAAACACGGCATCATGAAGCTTCGAAGCGTTATGAATCAGTGAGTCGAATCAGCAGTTTGAATCGCCAAATTTCAGATCTGAATCATGATTCGACTCACTGATTCATAACGCTTCCAACCTGATTGGTTGTAGGTCTATCCAATTGAGGTCTTTCCTGGTTCGGTTGAAACACGCCCCATAATCACAGCCCAACGGAGCAGCATCAGACTCATGACAAAGTCAGGCTACTTATGGACAGCACTTTGGTCCATTTTAATGGCTTTGAAAGTGCTTTAAAAATAAAATGAGTTGAGCGAAGGCTGGCCCGTGTGGTCCGATCAAACAGACGAGCTTCTGTAGCCCAAATTGCTCAAGAAGTTAATGCTGGTTCTGATAGAAAGGCGTCAGAATACACAGAGCATCTCAGTTTGTTGTGTATGGGGCGGCACACCTTCAGGGGTCTAGTGGAGTCCATGACTCGACCTGTTTTGGAGGCAAAAGGGGGACCAACACAGTATTAGGAAGGTGGTCATAATGTTATGCCTGATTGGGGTTAGGTACCGTTCACATTTTAACCGGTACCGGTACCTGAAATTTGGTACCGGTACCCAACGGTACCTTTTTTCGGTACTTTTAGGATGTTTACATAAATAACTAAAGAACCTGTAAGTAATTAATAAAAGTGTTATTGACATTATAGCAGAGCTGCCCTGCTCTCTGCCTGCTATTGACTGTGATGTTTGATTACTGTAATATTTACTAGTAAATAGTAGGCTACTAGGTACTTAATTTAATTCATAAAAACTTATATTTTCTTCTTAATTTCATTTCTATGAAAATATTTCCCACAAATTATGTGTTATGTATTTTCTGGTAATCAAATGAAGACATAAAACATTTAATTTATCTTTTAAACTTTTTTTTGTCAAACAAAGTGCTGCACCACTGAGCTTGATATGGTTACAATTAAAAGAACATTTTTAATTTATAAAAAAAAAAAACTTACAAAAAATAAAGTTTTGATAATTTATTATTATTACATTAGTGTAAGTATTATTATTACATTGAGAATTATCTAAATTCTACTGTACAACACATTGTAAAAAAATCCAACTTATGTTTTGTATGACAAATTCAGCTTTTAAAGTTTATTCAACTATTTAACATGGAAAAAGTTTGTACAACTAATTGACCGTAAGTTGAGAAAACTCAAAAATGTTCTGCAGCTGGTTGCCTTAAACTTTTACGTTTTCTCAACTTTTTTTTTTACAGTGCAGTAATTTATTTGTCAAGTTAGCCGAACTTTTATTTTGACGGGTTGCCGTGAATTTGTGTTTCTGTGTGTTTATGATATGACGGTCGTTTTTCTCAAATGAAACGGTAAAATGCTCATGAAGTGACTCTCAGTGGCTCTGGAGATGATGCTCATGTCCTCATATGAGAGGCAGAGATGGAAACATGCGACCATCACGCGCGATTCTGAGTGTGTGTGTGTGTGTGTGTGTGTGAGGTAAACCCTTAGACTGTAAAGCGCACGTCTATGGCATTCATTCGCACAGAGACACGCATGATTCGTATTTAAATAGTATTTTCGCGGTTTAATATTTACAGACACTCGTCTATATCACAATATGTGTTCTCAGGTACCGAAATCTGGTACCGATTGATTTAATGTGAATCGGTACTCGGTAGTATCGACGTAATTCGGTCGGTGCCCTTAAAAGTACAGAGTTCGGTACCCAACCCTATGCCTGATCGGTGTAAAAGTATGATAGTATGTCCTGTGATGAAAGTATGCAAACTGGGACCCTTCCCAGAATAAACCTCCAGCAGTGGGAAGATTCCCGTGGGACTCACTGGCTGGCCGTCACCCGTCCCTTCATCCCACTCAACCGAGCGGAAATCCCAACGTGAAACCGAGGAGCGTGACATCAGCAGCTGGCACATCAGCAGAGAGACGCTGATGTCATCCGTGCAGAAGGGCTGGTGTGTGTCAATCAAAAGCCGAGTGAGAAAAACAGAGAAGTGCAGGAGAACCCTACAGTACAGAATGAAAGGGTTAAAGGGTTAGTTCACCCAAAAATGAAAATTCTGTCATTAATTACTGACCCTCATGTTGTTGGACACCCGTCAGACCTCCGTTCATCTTCAGACACAAATGAAGATATTTTAGTGTAAATCTGATGGCTCTGAAAGGCCTCCATTGGCTCAATGCACGGTTCACTCTCAAGACCCTTAAAAGACACTAAAGACGTCGTTACAAAGTCCATCTCACTACAGTGGTTCTACAATAACTTTATGAATCGGCGAGAATAGTTTTTGTGCGCAAAAAAACCCTAAATAATGACTTGTATAGTGATGACGATTTCAAAACACGGCATCATGAAGCTTCCAAGCGTTATGAATCAGTGAGTCGATTCAGCAGTTTGGCGGTTTGACACACGATCCGAATCATGAATCGACTCACTGATTCAAAAAGCTTCATGAGGCCGTGTTTTGAAATCGTCATCACTATATAAGTCGTTATTTAGGGTTTTTTTGCGCACAAAAACTATTCTCGCCGATTCATAAAGTTATTGTAGAACCACTGTAGTGAGATGGACTTTGTAACGACGTCTTTAGTGCCTTTTAAGGGTCTTGAGAGTGTAAAGTTGAGCCAATGGAGGCCTTTCAGAGCCATCAGATTTACACTAAAATATCTTCATTTGTGTCTGAAGATGAACGGAGGTCTGACGGGTGTCGAACGACATGAGGGTAAGTAATTAATGACAGAATTTTCATTTTTGGGTGAACTAACCCTTTAAATAATGGCCTCTGCAATCCCACAAACCTCCTCTCTAAAAGAGTCCTCATCAATCCTCCTTCTGGAGCCTGGCATAAAGCTAATCATTATCTCCGGCCAGCGAACGCCAGCTCTGTTTACCATCAAGAGCCCGGCCAACACAGTCTATCATCTCCGCTAGGTATTTTTATCATCTCACAAAGGGGCAGAAGTCTAAAAGCAACATCGGTTCTGACCCCAAAAGACACATCTTCATTTGGCTCTTTGAAAAGACGGTGGCACACACAAACAGATTATTGACAATAGTCCGAGCCGCCCGGAGCGTCTGTCTAAACCGCAAACCGGGCTGGGATGAGACGTCCCTTCTACGGCTTTGTAGTGGCACAGAACGACATTCCAGTGTCATCTCGACCACAGACAGACGGCTAAAAATACCCCGATCGAACGGCCTTGAAAACAAACACAGGGAGGAGAGATAATAAAGAGCTGCTGCGGTCAGAAACTGGTTCTCTCTTTTCTTCCTCTGCCAGAGTGTTCATGCAGAGCTCCAGTCACTGTACACCGTTCTGTTGAGCTTTTCTATCCATCCATCGTTCTATCTATCGTTCTATCTATCTATCTATCTATCTATCTATCTATCTATCTATCTATCTATCTATCTATCTATCTATCTATCTATCTATCTATCTATCTATCTATCTATCTATCTATCTATCTATCTGTCTGTCTGTCTGTCTGCCTGTCTGTCTGTCTGTCTATCTGCCTGTCTATCTGCCTGTCTATCTGCCTGTCTGTCTGTCTGTCTGTCTGTCTTTCTGTCTGTCTGCCTGTCTGTCTGTCTGTCTGTCTGTCTGTCTATCTGCCTGTCTATCTGCCTGTCTGTCTGTCTGTCTGTCTGTCTGTCTGTCTGTCTGTCTGCCTGTCTGTCTGCCTGTCTGCCTGTCTGTCTATCTGCCTGTCTGTCTATCTGCCTGTCTGTCTATCTGCCTGTCTGTCTGTCTGTCTGTCTGTCTGTCTGTCTATCTGCCTGTCTGTCTATCTGCCTGCCTGTCTGTCTGTCTGCCTGTCTGTCTGTCTATCTGCCTGTCTGTCTATCTGCCTGTCTGTCTGTCTGTCTGCCTGTCTGTCTGCCTGTCTGTCTATCTTCTAAACATCTAATTATGCAACTATTTATCTAACTATCAATCCATATCTATTGTTCCATCTATCCTCTATCCATCGAACTAACTATAAATCCATCTATCCACCCATCCATCCATCCATCCATCCATCCATATCTATTGTTCCATCTATCCTCTATCCATCGAACTAACTATATATCCATCCATCCATCCATCCATCCATCCATCCATCCATCCATCCATCCATCCATCCATCCATCTCTATTGTTCCATCTATCCTCTATCCATTGAACTAACTATAAATCCATCTATCCATCCATCCATCCATTCACCTATCCATCCATCCATCTATCTATCTATCCATCCATCCACCTATCTATCCATCCATCCATCCATCCATCCACCTATCCATCCATCCATCCATCCATCCACCTATCCATCCATCCATCCATCCATCCACCAATCCATCCATCCATATATATTGTTCCATCTATCCTCCATCCATCGAACTAACTATAAATCCATCTATCCATCCATCCATCTATCCTCTATCCATCGAACTAACTATATATCCATCCATCCATCCACCTATCCATCCATCCATCCATCCATCCATCCATCCATCCATCCATCTCTATTGTTCCATCTATCCTCTATCCATTGAACAAACTATAAATCCATCTATCCATCCATCCATCCATTCACCTATCCATCCATCCATCTATCTATCTATCCATCCATCCACCTATCTATCCATCCATCCATCCATCCATCCACCTATCTATCCATCCATCCATCCACCCATCCATCCATCCATCCATCCATCCATCCATCCATCCATCCATCCATCCATCCATCCATCCATCCATCCATCCATCCATCCATCCATCATTCTATATACACCATATTGCCAAAAGTATTGGGCTCTAGGCCTGCAGACGCTTCTACAAACATTAGTGAGAGAATGGGCCGCTCTCAGGAGCTCAGAGAACTCAAGCGTGGGGCCGTGATCGTCTGACACCTGTGCAATAAGTCCATTCGGGACATTTCCTCACTACTAAATATTCCACGCTCAACTGTTAGTGGTGTTATAACAAAGTGGAAGCAATTGGGAACAACAGCAACTCAGCCAATCACAGAGCGGGGTCAGCGCATGCTGAGGGTCACAGAAGTCGCTCCTCCATACTACTGTGTCCTTCAGATGAGCTCAAGATCAGTGTGTAGAGCTTCATGGAATGGGTTTCCATGGCCGAGCAGCTCATCCAAGCCTTACATCACCAAAGCGTGGGATGCAGTGGGGTAAAGCGCGCCGCCGCGCTGAGACGTGTTCTCTAAATGACCAATCACGCTTCTCTCTGGCAATCCCATGGATGAGTCTGGGTTTGGCGGTTGCCAGGAGAACGGGACTTGCCTGACCGCATTGTGCCAAGTGTAAAGTTTGGTGGAGGGGGGATTATGGGGTGGGGTGTTTTTCAGGGGTTGGGCTTGGCCCCTTAGTTCCAGTGACATTTTGGACAATTTCATGCTCCCAACTTTGTGGGAACAGTTTGGGGACGGCCCCTTCCTGTCCCAACATGACTGCGCACGAGTTTGGATGAGCGAGTTTGGTGTGGAGGAACTTGAGTCCTGACCTCAACCCGATAGAAAACCTTTGGGATGAATTAGAGCGGAGACTGAGAGCCAGGCCTTCTCGCCCAACATCAGTGCCTGACCTCACAAATGTGCTTCTAGAAGAATCCCCATAAACACACTCATAAACCTTGTGGAAAGTCTTCCCAGAAGAGCTGAAGCTGTTAGAGCTGCTAACTCCATATTAAACCCTACGGATTAAGAATGGGATGGCATTAAAGTTCATGTGCGTGTAAAGGCAGGCGTCCCAAAAACTTTTGGCAATATAGTGTATTTAATGTCAATTGTATTGTGTTCCCTATCTCTATAAGAACCCTTCAATTTTCTCACAGTTTCTAACTTTTAAAGAAATATTACGGGTTGCCTATCAACAGTGTTTGCGACACGCTCATGATTCAAAGAGGAAAACCAATAACACTCATGAAAACATCCTATCAAAAGCACAACTATTCTACAGTATTCATCCCAAATCATACAAGAACTCTATACGGTGTGTTTATCAGTGTTGTCATGTCATGGATGTGTGTGTGCACAGATACGTGTTGTGGTGGTTTGTTTTGTGCACGTGTTTGGGTATCGATGCATTCATACGCAGATGCCGAGAAT
>NC_137100.1:3768577-3771077 GCF_949357685.1 Gobio gobio | reverse complement strand
AATCACTCACTCACTCACTCACTCACTCACTCACTCACTCACTCACACACTCAAGTCAAGTCAAGTCAACTTTATTTATATAGCGCTTTTAACAATGCAGATTGTTTCAAAGCAGCTTTACAGTGTTAAACAGGAAAATAATGCAGCATAATTTTATTCAGCTGTATAGCCATTCTGGAGAAAACGCTGATGTCATCAGTTCATTTCAATTATCATACAGTGACAGTGTGGGCTTTAGATCAATAATTCGATCAGTAATTTAGTTTAAATGGTTAATTTAGTTTATTATTTAGATTTATTTCGATGTTTAGTTGAAAAATTTAGTGGCCTCAACACTCACTCACTCACTCACTCACTCACTCACTCACTCACTCACTCACTCACTCACTCACTCACTCACTCACTCACTCACTCACTCACTCACTCACTCACACACTCACACACTCACTCACACACACACTCACTCACTCACTCACTCACTCACTCACTCACTCACTCACTCACTCACTCACTCACTCACTCACTCACTCACTCACTCACTGACTCACTCACTCACACACTCACACACTCAAGTCAAGTCAAGTCAACTTTATTTATATAGCGCTTTTAACAATGTAGATTGTTTCAAAGCAGCTTTACAGTGTTAAACAGGAAAATAATGCAGCATAATTTTATTCAGCTGTATAGCCATTCTGGAGAAAACGCTGATGTCATCAGTTCATTTCAATTATCATACAGTGACAGTGTGGGCTTTAGATCAGTAATTCGATCAGTAATTTAGTTTAAATGGTTAATTTAGTTTATTAAAGCTATGGTCTACGATTTCAAAGATTGTTCATTATTAATAACCTCGTTTAGATGCTGGTTATGGTTCTACAGTACAATCCTAACAATATGAAGAGAAAAAAGAATGAAAAAAATCCATTCACTCTATTGGGTGTACACCCGCAGAGAAATTGACCAATGTAAGCTGTCCGGCCGGACAGCTTACATTGGTTAACTGCTCTCATCCAATCCCTGCTCCACTCGCGTCTCCACCCACCGCACCCCACCCCGCCCCCTCCTGCGACATGAAATTTTGCGGGCAAGTAGGCAGCATCAACTCAGCAATGGAGAAAAACCAACAAACAGACATCAGAAAGCGGCCCCTGCTCGCCCCAACAATCAAGGTTGGAAGAAAGAGAAAGTCAATTGAGGAAAGAGCAGAGATTTAAAAAAAAAAGTGAAGAACGCCAGACTCAAAGCCGAATCAATATAGGGTCCACCATTGCCCGTTTGAGGAAGCTTCAGAGAAACCTTGGACTTAAAACCGACGCTGACTTTTTGTTGAGCAGGTATGCATTTATTTATACTTTTATGGTGTGGTGTATTACATAAATAGCTTTTTATCAGTCTGACAACATGATCATGCTGCCGGTCGGCATTGGAATGTTAGCCGTTTAGCATCGCCTATCACGGGTCAAAGTAATTATATTTCTTGAAGTGCTTGACTGTTTCAATAGTCCTAACGTTAGCGGTTTTCTGTTCGTGCCGATAGAACATTGCATGTGTTGCTAATCTTGCGTGGGCGGGAACTCAAACGTGTGCCTCTGAGCTATTTTGTTACGACAATGGTGACATTGAATTGTTGATGAAGCAACTAAGTTCAAGTGTCGAAAGTCAACTTTACATATGATGTGTCATTAGCGCGGTCATTAGATTGAAGCGACTAAGCACATGGTACATCTCTGTTCCGATGTTTACTCCTGCTTGACTGAGTGACGTTGTTGTTGGAGTGACGCACAGAGGGGAGGGGTGTGCGTGTGGAGGGGCGGGATGAGTTTTTTAAAAATTCTGGCTTTCTCGACTGATTTTCAACATCGTAGACTACAGCTTTAATTAGATTTATTTCGATGTTTAGTTGAAAAATTTAGTGGCCTCAACACTCAACTCTCACTCACTCACTCACACACTCACTCACTCACTCACTCACTCACTCACTCACTCACTCACTCACTCACTCACTCACTCACTCACTCACTCACTCACTCACTCACTCACTCACTCACTCACTCACTCACTCACTCACTCACTCACTCACTCACTCACTCACTCACTCACTCACTCACTCACTCACTCACTCACACACTCACTCACTCACTCACTCACTCACACACTCACTCACTCACTCACTCACTCACTCACTCACTCACGCACACTCACGCACACTCACTCACTCACAATTACACACTCACTCACTCACGCACACTCACGCACACTCACTCACTCACAATTACACACACGCACACTCACGCACACTCACGCACACTCACTCACTCACTCACTCACTCACTCACTCACACACTCACACACTCACACACTCACACACTCACACACTCACTCACTCACTCACTCACTCACTCACTCACTCACTCACACACTCACACACTCACACACTCACACACTCACTCACTCACTCACTCACACTCACGCACTCACGCACACTCACGCTCACTCACGC
>NC_137100.1:3731077-3761077 GCF_949357685.1 Gobio gobio | reverse complement strand
CCCTGAACACCATCACAACCACACAGTAACACATAAAACACTCAAAACACCATGAACACCATCACAACCACACAGTAACACATAAAACACTCAAAACACCCTGAACACCATCACAACCACACAGTAACATTCAAAACACCCTAGCAACACCCCAGCAACCACCCTGAACACAATCACAACCACACAGAAACACATAAAACACTCAAAATACCCTAGCAACCACCCTGAACACCATCACAACCACACAGTAACACATAAAACACTCAAAGCACCCCGGCAACACCCCAGCAACCACCCTGAACACCATCACAACCCCACAGTAACACATAAAACACTCAAAGCACCCTAGCAACACCCCAGCAACCACCCTGAACACCATCACAACCACACAGTAACACATAAAACACTCAAAGCACCCTAGCAACACCCAAGCAACCACCCTGAACACCATCACAACCACACAGTAACACATAAAACACTCAAAACACCCCAGGAACCACCCTGAACACCATCACAACCCTACAGTAACACATAAAACACTCAAAACACCCCAGGAACCACCCTGAACACCATCACAACCCTACAGTAACACATAAAACACTCAAAACACCCTAGCAACACCCCAGCAACCACCCAGGACACCATCGCAACCACACAGTAACACATTAAACACTCTGAACACCCTAGCAACCACCCTGAACACCATCACAACCACACAGTAACACAAAACACTTAAAACACCCTAGCTACATCCCAACAACCACCCAGAACACCATCGCAACCACACAGTACAGTAACACATTAAACACTCAGAATACCCTAGCAACACCCCAGGAACCATGCAGAACACCATAAAAACCACACATCAACACATTAAACACTCAGAACCGCCTAGCTACACCCCAGCAACCACCCAGAACACCATAGAAACCACAAAATAACGCATCAAACACTCTGGACACCCAAGCAACACCCCATCAACCACCCAGAACAAACACATAGCAACACATTAAATACCCAGAACCCTGTCGCAACACCCAAGCAACCACCTAGAACACAATAGAAACCACATAGTAACACATTAAACACTCAGAATACCTTATAAACAACCCAGCAACCACCCAGAACACCATTGCAACCAACCAGTAACACATTAAACAGTCGATCAGAATACCCTAGCAGCAACCAAACAGTTAAACATTAAGCACATTTAACACCCTAGTAACAACACTATAGCAACACACCAATTAATTTGAACACCCTAGCAAAACCTCAACAACCACCCAGAACACCATAGCAACCAAAGTAACACATCAAGCACTCTGAACGCCCTAGCAACACCCCAGCAACCACCCAGAATACCCACAAAGTAACACGTGAAGCACTCAGAACACACTAGCAACACTCCAGCAACCACCCATGACACCATATAGCAACCACAAAGTAACACACCAAGCACTCTAAACACCTTAGCAACAATCCAGCAACCACAAAGAATACAAATCGCAACCAAATAATTACATATTGAACACTCAGAACAACAACAAACCCGCTACACCATAGTAACCACAAAGTAACACATTAAGCACTCTAAAAATCCTAGCAACAACCACCCAGAACACCATAGCAACCACAAAGTAACACATTAAGCACTCTGAAAATCCTAGCAACAACCACCCAGAACACCATAGCAACCACAAAGTAACACATTAAGCACTCTGAAAATCCTAGCAACAACCACCCAGAACACCATAGCAACCACAAAGTAACACATTAAGCACTCTGAAAATACTAGCAACACCCCAACAACCACCCAGAACACCATAGCAGACACACAGTGACACATCAAGCACTCTGAACATCCTAACAACACCCTAGCAACCACCCAGAACACCATAGCAGACACACAGTGACACATCAAGCACTCTGAACATCCTAACAACACCCTAGCAACCACCCAGAACACCATAGCAGACACAGAAACACATCAAGCACTCTGAATGCCCTAGCAACACCCCAGCAACCACATAGTTACACATTAAGCACTTACAACAGCCTAGTAACAGCCCAACAACCAACCAGAAGACCACAGTAATCACACAACAAATGCACAACAATGCTTCAAAATCACTCAGAATGCCCTAGCAACTTTATATAATGTAAACGAATGAGTTATAAATAAATTCACCCCCCCTCACAGTCGCCATGAAGGGCAAAATTAGCCATATAGACCAAAAGCACAGTTTGTCCCAGACTGTAAACATGTGTTCTTCTGCTGTAAAGTTGGGCATTTTAACATGAGCTCAATGAGATTCTGCTCCTTCTGGAGTCTGTCTCTAGTGGCCAGTCCATGAACTGCAGTTTAACTCACTTCAGTATTGGCTTCAAGAGAAACTGCGGGAGGAGCCGCTTGGTCAGCACAAAACACACATGTATTAGTATCAAGACACAAGATATAAACTATTTTTATGAGTATATGAGTCCCCATGGCAATATATGAAAGGGTTGTATTTAGGGCTGCCACTAACGACTATTTTTATATCGATTAATCTATCGATTAATCAATTAATCTATCAACTAATTTATCACAATTATTTTCAACAATTTTACTTGAAACGTTAGCCTTCAGTAGTGAAATATAAAAAAGTATAAATGTAAACAAGCCCTTGACAAAATGTAAAACTAAAAGAGTTTAAATTTTAAAAGGTACAAACTTGTAAACCAACATAACAAAATAAAAAGAATCTCAGCAAATACTTGTTATATAGAATAGTGTTGTCACGATACCAAAATTATGACTTCAATACGATACCAGACTAAAATACCTCAATACTGATACTGAATCCATACCATGGCAAAAAACTGTAAAAGTAATTGAATAATATGACAGAACTTACTAATTATTGTTTATCATTGTTTTAGGGTTAAAAAAAACACCTAAAAACTCACTTGTCCGGCATGTTCCTGCCCTCTTTCACACAGAATATGAGGTCCGGCCCTTTAAGAGCCGCACTGCAATTCAGTGTAACACCTGATTTCTCATTCAACTCTGTATACGTTAACTAAAGACAAATCTTACAGCGTTTACCTGAATACTCGCCAGGACGGGCATTTTTACATATTTTTTTTACCATTCAAACTAGTGTTAGACCGATATAATCGGGCCGATATTTGCGTGTATCGGCATCGGCTGATTCAAGGCTGCTGCGTTCGCCGATATTTTTTCCCCTGCATTATTTACAGACAGGCGTCCACGGGGCAGCTCTCACCGTCTTCAAACTCTCTTGCTCTCCCTCCCTCGCGCATATTAATCAAAATCAATTGAGAATTGACACGATGGTAAAAGGTCGGAAGACTGAAGTTTCACGGTGAGCATTGGGAGATTTTTTCCTGAATTACCGCTGGTGTTGCTCTACAAGAGATTAAGTGAAGTGCACCTACACTCTAAAAAATGCTGGGTTAAAAATAACCCAAGTTGGGTTGAAAATGGACTAACCCAGCAATTGGGTTGTTTTAAGCAAACATTTAACCCAACCGCTGGGTCAAAACAACCCAATTGCTGGGTTAGTCCATATTCAACCCAACTTGGGTTATTTTTAACCCAGCATTTTTTAGAGTGTAACCATTAAATGACTAGGTTGTAAATAGTTTTAAATGAAGTATAGTACAGTCAGTGTGCACTTTATTATGCTGCTCGCTTGTTGATACTGTGTGCAATAGTGTCATTATTTTATTTATGCTTAAATATTTATTTTCACCACTGAACTCTTTTTTTTCTTGTACCTCACCTGTTTTTAACTATTTGTTAAATAGTTTTTTTTTAGTTCAATAAATGTTCCTTTTTTAAATTGTAAACTTTAAATTGTTATCATCCTGATCATTGTGTCATTTTTATGTTGTAAATTGAGGGAGCAAAAGCAGTATCGGCTCCAAATATCGGCTCATGAAAATCGTCAGCCCGTATCGCTCATCGGCTAAGGCTGATGAAAAAAATTGGTATCGGCACTAAAAAAATCCATATCGGTCGATCCCTAATTCAAACCCAATAATCCGCGAAACTGGCGTCGCGATCTGACTGTTCTGCCTCCATTATTTTGCGAAATGGTCACACACACGTCCTCACTCCTGCTGTCGCACATTAAAGGGTTAGTTCACCCAAAAATGAAAATTCTGTCATACAGTGGTTCTACAATAACTTTATGAAGCGACGAGAATAGTTTTTGTGCACAAAAAAACCCTAAATAACGACTTATATAGTGATGACGATTTCAAAACACGGCATCATGAAGCTTCGAAGCGTTATGAATCAGTGAGTCGAATCATGATTCGGATCGCGTGTCAAACCGGCAAACTGCTGAATCGACTCACTGATTCATAACGCTTCGAAGCTTCATAAGGCCGTGTTTTGAAATCGTCATCACTATATAAGTCGTTATTTAGGGGTTTTTTTCGCACAAAAACTATTCTCGTCGCTTCATAAAGTTATTGTAGAACCACTGTAGTGAGATGGACTTTGTAACGACGTCTTTAGTGTCTTTTAAGGGTCTTGAGAGTGAACCGTGCATTGAGCCAATGGAGGCCTTTCAGAGCATCAGATTTACACTAAAATATCTTCATTTGTGTTCTCAAGATGACGGAGGTCTTACAAGTGTCCAACGACATGAGGGTAAGTAATTAATGACAGAATTTTCATTTTTGGGTGAACTAACCCTTTAAAGCATGTGACAGACTCACAGACAGCTGCAGAAACACACACCAGCTTCAACAGGGCTTACATTTTCACAGCCTGGTGCCACCTCGCTCGAAAACAGGAGACACGGCGCCTCCCCTCCACCAGCAGACGGCCGGACGAGGGCAGAAAAACGCAAAGGAAAAAATAAAAGGATCGCTCCATCTTCATTTGTGTCACGGGCCGCTCTGGCCGGCGTTCCGAAACCCCATCAGAGGCGGAGGGGAAAGTCATCAGCATGAAAATCCCCTCCGCACCCACAGCTCCACATCATTCCGCTTTAAAGTGTATTTTTGACATAATTACAGAAGAGGGTGAAGCGTCTTGAGTCATGCTCGAGCCCGGAACCGTCGGCCTCTCCGGCTACAAACACATAAACACAGGCCTGCCTCCCTCCGACCATACCACCGCCGCCTTCTCTGGATCCAGACGCTTGATGTTTCTCAACCCTCAGTTTTCCCCTCTCTCTGAGTGATCGCTAATTTAGCAGGTCTCCCGATCGGGCTGCCGTCAAAGTAAACAGTCTTAAATCAGGTCAGAAATGTCAAATCTGGTCAAACCAGCACCAAACTGAAAGTAAAAGATGTCTTTGACTAGTGAGAAACTGCATAATGCCCGGTTTAAATCAGAACATGATGACAGTCTGACCCTCACAGTGACACAATAATACCGTAAATCCACCAACTCGTGATGTGGAAGGTTTATCATGTGGTTGTCGCAATTATGCATTACGCTACTCAGGGTTGTGCATTACAGTGATTTTGCCATATTTAGTATATTTACCCACATGAAAAAATGACTCTAGTAAATACTATAGTGTTTTTGAACCGTACTAGAGCAAATATACTACAGTAAATTAACAAAGTGTAGTAAATACTATAATATACTACAATTTACTGTAGTATCTTTACTATAGTATGGTTCAAAAACACTATAGTATTTACTATAATATACTTTTTCATGTGGATAGTAGTGCTGGGGAAAAATTTAAAGTTTGTGTTTACATAATATATGTGTGTGTGCTGTGTATAATTATTATTAATTCATATATATATATATAGGGCTGTCAAAAGATTAATCGCGATTAATCGCATAAAGTTTGTGTTTACATAATATATGTGTGTGTGTACTCTGTTAATTATTATTTATATATAAATACACACACATTCATGTATATATTTAAGAAATATTTGCATGTATATACATTTATATAATCTATAATATATATAAATATAAATGTTTTATATATAAATATAATATTTTTTTCTTAAATATATACATGCTTGTGTGTGTATTTTTATATAAATAATAATTAACAGAGTACACACACATATATATTATGTAAACACAAACTTTTATTTTGGATGTGATTAATCGCGATTAATCTTTTGACAGCCCTAATATATATATATATATATATATTTTTTGCAGCGGATACTGAGTACCCATTTCTTGTCATGATCACCGTTAACCTTTTTTCAGATTACAAAAATACTATAGATGCTGCCGTTATTATATTTTTGTTACTTTTTTATGGTAATTATGTAATGTAACGTAACTATTGTTTTAACAGGGTACTAAATAATCACAAAAAATATGCATTATTCAGTGAACATTTTAATATGCCTTTAAAATGGCGTTTCTGCATAACACTATGCTTATCAGGATACTTGACCCTTCTCCGGTCTCCGGGGTCTTTTCTGACCCCAAAGGACGTTTGCTCAAATTTAAAAAAAAAAGTTCCCTTTGTCCAAATGGCATTTTGTATGGTTGTCAACACTCTAGATCTACAAATAAAAAAAAATGTATTATCTATTTTTATGTTTGTATGACAAAAAGAAAGTTTAGAAAATGGACAAAATTCATCCTCAAAAACAGAAACAACACAGAACACGCTATACAGAAATGATGTGGCACACTTCCAACTATGCATAAAACATCCACAATGCAAAATGATCATGCACGCACGCACGCACACACACACACACACACACACACACACACACACACACACACACACACACACACACACACACACACACACACACACACACACACACACACACACACACACACTTGTTATTGCTGTTCAGTTCATTGCATTTTGATGTTCATGTTGTGTATTTTTTACTCAATATGTGATATAACTGATAATTTCTGCTAATGTTTGTTCTGTTACAGTTAGTAACTGAAGTGTAGATTAAATTTGTAGAAAATCTGATGTTTGAAATAAATGATAAACTCTAAAGAAACTCCAACTTTCCTATTGTTCAGGTTTGATTGTAATCGTAATGTAACATCATTGAAAAAAATATTTTTTCAGTACAAAAAAATGCTAAACTTTGACAAAATTAGTTCATTTTAATTGTTATAATTGTGATTTCATAACATTTAGATATGAACTGAAAATACTTGTGAAAAGATGTCTTTACATAGCAAATAGTGGAGCTCTGCAGCCGTTTACTGGTAAAAGTCTTTTATTTTTATTTTAAAACTGTATTTTCAAAAAGATGGGCAAAAATCTTACACTAAACCATGTCAAGTTATCCCCACGAATGAAAGTTAGAAATTCGGGTCTTTTATAAAGTGAATTTTACATAAAAAAAACTGATTTTGTGTGAAAATCCATAAAAAATATTATTAAATGTATTTATATAAATTAAAAAATTATTATAAATACTCCAAAAACTGAACAGATGTTGAGTAAAAACATTAATAAACTTTATAATAATGAAGAGAATCCCTGAATTGTATCACAGTCTCCAAGAATTGAAGTTTTCAACACTGATAATAATCATAAATGTTTCTTGAGCTCAAATCCTCATATGAGAATGATTAGTGAAGGATCATGTGACACTGAAGACTGGCGTAATGATGATAAATTCAGCTTTGGTGAGCAGAAGAGACGTCCTTCAAAAAGATAAGACACTTTTTCCTGACTCCAAACTGGACACTGAGATATCTTTCTTAAAACTGTGTGCCGACTGTTTCTAATAGACATCATGTGCTTCCTTCTGAGACGTTTAAGGAGCACCAATGATCAAATGCATTAACATGGACAAGATTCCCGACCGAGGATAAGCCGTCTCTTTGCCAGGCGTTCTTTCCCATAGGCCAGAACGGCTACATGATAACTATACGACTATAAAAATCTCAGACATATGACAAAACCAGGCCATGACGTGCTCCTCCTCAACTCATTTCCTTCTGGCATCTGTATTTCAACCTCCACCTCTTCAAAGAGCTTCTCTAGCGTCCCTTTCTCTACTGAAACCCATTCGAGATTTATCACATGAGGTCATTCTAGGTCACACACTCAGCCTGAAGACCACCATCATCTCCTTCATAACAACAACACAAGCAAATGTAGCATTAACAAGCATATTCACTGTAAAACATGAGCAACTTATGGATAAATCACTCTTAGACGTATGACTCACGGACTTACTCTCAAAAATTAAAAGCCTATGTAGGTTTTTGGCAGATCTTAAAGGAGCAGTTGCATATCTGTCATCATTCTCTCATGCCTCATGTCATTCCAAACCCGTATGATTTCCTTTCTTCAGTCGAGCACGAAACGAGTCATTTTGCTGATCGCCATTACGGTTCTTTTCCATGCTGTGAAATCAGGCAGAGTTCAGGGGCAATGAGCGGGAACATTCTGTTAAACATCTGCCTTTGTGACTACTCAAATTAACGTGAATAAACAAATCAAATAAATGACCATAAAAAATGAAAAGATAAAGACAGATAAATAAAATACAGACACATAATTAAAGACAAATACAGACACAAAGGAAAGGAAAGGAAAGGAAATGGGAGAAGCAAGGAAAGGAGAGAGGAAAGAAAGGAAAGGAAATGGGAAAAGAATGGAAAGGAAATTAAACGAAACGAAAGGAAATGGGCGAGGAAGGTAAAGGAGAGAGGAAAAGAAAGAGGAAAGGAAAGGAATGGAAACAAAAGGAAATGGGAGAGGAAGGGAAAGGAGAGAGGAAAGGAAAGAGGGAAGGAAAGGGCAAAGGAAATGGAAAGGAAACGAAAGGAAATGGGAGAGGAAGGTAAAGGAAAGAGGAAAGGAAAGGGGAGAGGAAAGGAAAGGGGAGAGGAAAGGAAAGGGGAGAGGAAAGGAAAGGGGAGAGGAAAGGAAAGGGGAGAGGAAAGGAAAGGGGAGAGGAAAGGAAAGGGGAGAGGAAAGGAACGGAGAGAGGAAAGAAAGGAAAGGAAAGAGGAAAGGAAATGGGAGAGGAAAGGAAAGAGGAAAGGAAATGGGAAAAGAATGGAAAGGAAATTAAACAAAAGGAAAGGAAATGGGAGAGGAAGGGAAAGGAGAGAGGAAAGGAAAGAGGAAAGGAAAGGGGAGAGGAAAGGAAAGGAGAGAGGAAAGGGGAGAGGAAAGGAAAGGAGAGAGGAAAGGAAAGAGGAAAGGAAAAGGGAGAGGAAAGGGGAGAGGAAAGGAAAGGAGAGAGGAAAGGAAAGAGGAAAGGAAAGGGGAGAGGAAAGGGGAGAGGAAAGGAAAGGAGAGAGGAAAGGAAAGAGGAAAGGAAAGGGGAGAGGAAAGGAAAGGAGAGAGGAAAGGAAAGGAGAGAGGAAAGGAAAGAGGAAAGGAAAAGGGAGAGAAAAGGGGACAGGAAAGGAAAGGAGAGAGGAAAGGAAAGGAAAGAGGGAAGGAAAGAGGAAAGGAAAGGGGAGAGGAAAGGAAAGGAGAGAGGAAAGGAAAGAGGAAAGGAAAAGGGAGAGGAAAGGGGAGAGGAAAGGAAATGGGAAAAGAATGGAAAGGAAATTAAACGAAACGAAAGGAAATGGACGAGGAAGGTAAAGGAGAGAGGAAAAGAAAGAGGAAAGGAAAGGAATGGAAACAAAAGGAAATGGGAGAGGAAAGGAGAGAGGAAAGGAAAGAGGAAAGGAAAGGGGAGAGGAAAGGAAAGAGGGAAGGAAAGGGCAAAGGAAATGGAAAGGAAATGGGAGAGGAAGGTAAAGGAAAGAGGAAAGGAAAGGAAAGAGGAAAGGAAAGGGGAGAGGAAAGGAAAGGGGAGAGGAAAGGAAAGGGGAGAGGAAAGGAACGGAGAGAGGAAAGAAAGGAAAGGAAAGAGGAAAGGAAATGGGAGAGGAAAGGAAAGAGGAAAGGAAATGGGAAAAGAATGGAAAGGAAATTAAACAAAAGGAAAGGAAATGGGAGAGGAAGGGAAAGGAGAGAGGAAAGGAAAGAGGAAAGGAAAGGAAAGGAAAGAGGGAAGGAAAGAGGGAAGGAAAGAGGAAAGGAAAGGGGAGAGGAAAGGAAAGGAGAGAGGAAAGGAAAGAGGAAAGGAAAAGGGAGAGGAAAGGGGAGAGGAAAGGAAAGGAGAGAGGAAAGGAAAGAGGAAAGGAAAGGGGAGAGAAAAGGAAAGGAGAGAGGAAAGGAAAGAGGAAAGGAAAGGGGAGAGGAAAGGAAAGGAGAGCGGAAAGGAAAGAGGAAAGGAAAAGGGAGAGGAAAGGGGAGAGGAAAGGAAAGGAGAGAGGAAAGGAAAGAGGAAAGGAAAGGGGAGAGGAAAGGAAAGGAGAGAGGAAAGGAAAGAGGAAAGGAAAAGGGAGAGGAAAGGGGAGAGGAAAGGAAAGGAGAGAGGAAAGGAAAGAGGAAAGGAAAGGAAAGGAAAGGAAAGAGGGAAGGAAAGAGGGAAGGAAAGAGGAAAGGAAAGGAGAGAGGAAAGGAAAGGGGAGAGGAAAGGAAAGAGGAAAGGAAAGAGGAAAGGAAAAGGGAGAGGAAAGGGGAGAGGAAAGGAAAGGAGAGAGGAAAGGAAAGAGGAAAGGAAAGGGGAGAGAAAAGGAAAGGAGAGAGGAAAGGAAAGAGGAAAGGAAAGGGGAGAGGAAAGGAAAGAGGGAATGAAAGGGTAAATGAAATGGAAAGGAAACGAAAGGAAATGGGAGAGGAAGGGAAAGGAGAGAGGAAAGGAAAGAGGAAAGGAAAGGGGAGAGGAAAGGAAAGGAAAGAGGGAAGGAAAGAGGGAAGGAAAGAGGAAAGGAAACGGGAATATAATGGAAAGGAAATTAAACAAAAGGAAAGGAAATGGGAGAGGAAGGGAAAGGAGAGAGGAAAGGAAAGAGGAAAGGAAAGGAAAGGGGAGAGGGAAGGAAAGAGGAAAG
This sequence comes from Gobio gobio, assembly GCF_949357685.1. Classification (NCBI taxonomy): domain Eukaryota; kingdom Metazoa; phylum Chordata; class Actinopteri; order Cypriniformes; family Gobionidae; genus Gobio; species Gobio gobio. Next base: position 3,750,231 of record NC_137100.1, on the reverse strand, counting down.
GAAAGGGGAGAGGAAAGGAAAGAGGAAAGGAAAGGGGAGAGGAAAGGAAAGGAGAGAGGAAAGGAAATGGGAGAAGAAGGTAAAGGAGAGAGGAAAGGAAAGAGGAATGGAAAGGAAATGGGACAGGAAGGGAAAGGAAAAAGGAAAGGAAAGGGGAGAGGAAAGGAAAGAGGGAATGAAAGGGTAAATGAAATGGAAAGGAAACGAAAGGAAATGGGAGAGGAAAGGAAAGAGGAAAGGAAAGGGGAGAGGAAAGGAAAGAGGAAAGGAAAGGGGAGAGGAAAGGAAAGGAGAGCGGAAAGGAAAGAGGAAAGGAAAAGGGAGAGGAAAGGGGAGAGGAAAGGAAAGGAGAGAGGAAAGGAAAGAGGAAAGGAAAGGGGAGAGGAAAGGAAAGGAGAGAGGAAAGGAAAAGGGAGAGGAAAGGAAAAGGGAGAGGAAAGGGGAGAGGAAAGGAAAGGAGAGAGGAAAGGAAAGAGGAAAGGAAAGGAAAGGAAAGGAAAGAGGGAAGGAAAGAGGGAAGGAAAGAGGAAAGGAAAGGAGAGAGGAAAGGAAAGGGGAGAGGAAAGGAAAGAGGAAAGGAAAGAGGAAAGGAAAAGGGAGAGGAAAGGGGAGAGGAAAGGGGAGAGGAAAGGAAAGGAGAGAGGAAAGGAAAGAGGAAAGGAAAGGGGAGAGAAAAGGAAAGGAGAGAGGAAAGGAAAGAGGAAAGGAAAGGGGAGAGGAAAGGAAAGAGGGAATGAAAGGGTAAATGAAATGGAAAGGAAACGAAAGGAAATGGGAGAGGAAGGGAAAGGAGAGAGGAAAGGAAAGAGGAAAGGAAAGGGGAGAGGAAAGGAAAGGAAAGAGGGAAGGAAAGAGGGAAGGAAAGAGGAAAGGAAACGGGAATATAATGGAAAGGAAATTAAACAAAAGGAAAGGAAATGGGAGAGGAAGGGAAAGGAGAGAGGAAAGGAAAGAGGAAAGGAAAGGAAAGGGGAGAGGGAAGGAAAGAGGAAAGGAAAGGGGAGAGGAAAGGAAAGAGGAAAGGAAAGGGGAGAGGAAAGGAAAGGAGAGAGGAAAGGAAATGGGAGAAGAAGGTAAAGGAGAGAGGAAAGGAAAGAGGAATGGAAAGGAAATGGGACAGGAAGGGAAAGGAAAAAGGAAAGGAAAGGGGAGAGGAAAGGAAAGAGGGAATGAAAGGGTAAATGAAATGGAAAGGAAACGAAAGGAAATGGGAGAGGAAAGGAAAGAGGAAAGGAAAGGGGAGAGGAAAGGGGAAAGGAAAGGAAAGGGGAAAGGAAACGAAAGGAAATGGGAGAAGAAGGTAAAGGAGAGAGGAAAGGAAAGGGGAGAGGAAAGGGAAAAGGAAAAAGGAAAGGAAATTAAATGGGAGAGGAAAGGAAAGAGGAAAGGAAAGAGGAAAGGAAAGGGGAGAGGAAAGAGGAAAGGAAAGAGGAAAGGAAAGGAAAGAGGAAATTAAAGGAAATGGGGAAAGGAAAGGAGATGAAAGGAAAGATTAGAAAAGGAGATGAAAGGAAATTATATAAAAGGAAATATTAGGAAAGGAGAGGAAAGGAACAACCAAAATTATGGGGGAAAAGAAAGGAGATGAAAGTAAAGATTAAGAAATGAAAGGAGATGAAAGTAAAGATTAAGAAATGAAAGGAGATGAAAGGAACAGAAAGGAAAGGAGAGGAAATTAAAGGAAAGGAAATTGGAAAATAAATGGGAAAGAAATGGAAAGATTTGGAAAGGAGAGGAAAGGAACAACCTAAATTAGGAGGAGAAGGAGAGGAAATGAAAGGAAAGGAAATGGGAGAGAAAAGGAAATAGGAAAGGAACAACCTAAAATGATGGGGGAAGGGAAAGGAGAAGTAATGATTCTGTGAACTATTCATTGAAAAGTGTGATCAATCTGATCTGATCTCAGAGAACTTTCCACTAGAGACCGCGACACTAACACACACTCGCTGCCATGGCAACACCACTGGAACAACCGCACGGCTTCTATAGGAACGGTGTGTGTGTCGTTCTGCGGCCGAAACAGTGTGTGTGTCGTTCTGAGGCTTAAACGGTGTGTGTGTCGTTCTGAGGCCTAAACGGTGTGTGTGTCGTTCTGCGGCCGAAACGGTGTGTGTGTCGTTCTGCGGCCGAAACGGTGTGTGTGTCGTTCTGAGGCCTAAACGGTGTGTGTGTCGTTCTGAGGCTTAAACGGTGTGTGTGTCGTTCTGAGGCCTAAACGGTGTGTGTGTCGTTCTGCGGCCGAAACGGTGTGTGTGTCGATCTGCGGCTGAAACGGTGTGTGTGTCGTTCTGCGGCTGAAACGGTGTGTGTGTCGTTCTGCGGCCGAAACAGTGTGTGTGTCGTTCTGAGGCTTAAACGGTGTGTGTGTCGTTCTGAGGCCTAAACGGTGTGTGTGTCGTTCTGCGGCCGAAACGGTGTGTGTGTCGTTCTGAGGCCTAAACGGTGTGTGTGTCGTTCTGAGGCTTAAACGGTGAGTGTGTCGTTCTGAGGCTTAAACGGTGTGTGTGTCGTTCTGCGGCCGAAACGGTGTGTGTCGTTCTGCGGCCGAAAAGGTGTGTGTGTCGATCTGCGGCTGAAACGGTGTGTGTGTCGATCTGCGGCCGAAACGGTGTGTGTGTCATTCTGCGGCCGAAACGGTGTGTGTGTCGATCTGCGGCTGAAACGGTGTGTGTGTCATTCTGCGGCCGAAACGGTGTGTGTGTCGTTCTGCGGCTGAAACGGTGTGTGTGTCGTTCTGCGGCTGAAACGGTGTGTGTGTGTCGTTCTGCGGCTGAAACGGTGTGTGTGTCATTCTGCGGCTGAAACGGTGTGTGTGTCGATCTGCGGCTGAAACGGTGTGTGTGTCTCATTCTGCGGCTGAAACGGTGTGTGTGTCGATCTGCGGCTGAAACGGTGTGTGTGTGTGTCGATCTGCGGCTGAAACGGTGTGTGTGTCATTCTGCGGCTGAAACGGTGTGTGTGTCATTTTGCGGCTGAAACGGTGTGTGTCATTCTGCGGCTGAAACGGTGTGTGTGTGTCATTCTGCGGCTGAAACGGTGTGTGTGTCTCATTCTGCGGCTGAAATGGTGTGTGTGTCGATCTGCGGCTGAAACGGTGTGTGTGTCATTCTGCGGCTGAAACGGTGTGTGTGTCATTCTGCGGCTGAAACGGTGTGTGTGTCATTCTGCGGCTGAAACGGTGTGTGTCTCATTCTGCGGCTGAAACGGTGTGTGTGTCGATCTGCGGCTGAAACGGTGTGTGTGTGTCGTTCTGCGGCTGAAACGGTGTGTGTGTCATTCTGCGGCTGAAACGGTGTGTGTGTCGATCTGCGGCTGAAACGGTGTGTGTGTCGTTCTGCGGCTGAAACGGTGTGTGTGTCGTTCTGCGGCTGAAACGGTGTGTGTGTCGTTCTGCGGCTGAAACGGTGTGTGTGTCGTTCTGCGGCTGAAACGGTGTGTGTGTCGTTCTGCGGCTGAAACGGTGTGTGTGTGTCGTTCTGCGGCTGAAACGGTGTGTGTGTCATTCTGCGGCTGAAACGGTGTGTGTGTCGATCTGCGGCTGAAACGGTGTGTGTGTCTCATTCTGCGGCTGAAACGGTGTGTGTGTCGATCTGCGGCTGAAACGGTGTGTGTGTGTGTGTCGATCTGCGGCTGAAACGGTGTGTGTGTCATTCTGCGGCTGAAACGGTGTGTGTGTCATTTTGCGGCTGAAACGGTGTGTGTCATTCTGCGGCTGAAACGGTGTGTGTGTGTCATTCTGCGGCTGAAACGGTGTGTGTGTCTCATTCTGCGGCTGAAATGGTGTGTGTGTCGATCTGCGGCTGAAACGGTGTGTGTGTCATTCTGCGGCTGAAACGGTGTGTGTGTCATTCTGCGGCTGAAACGGTGTGTGTGTCATTCTGCGGCTGAAACGGTGTGTGTGTGTCGTTCTGCGGCTGAAACGGTGTGTGTGTCATTCTGTGGCTGAAACGGTGTGTGTGTCGATCTGCGGCTGAAACGGTGTGTGTGTCGTTCTGCGGCTGAAACGGTGTGTGTGTCGTTCTGCGGCTGAAACGGTGTGTGTCGTTCTGCGGCTGAAACGGTGTGTGTGTCGTTCTGCGGCTGAAGCGGTGTGTGTGTCGTTCTGCGGCTGAAAGCAGATCAAGCGGATGAAAGTGAAGCGGTCCAGCCCTGGAGGAACAGCCACAGGCTTCACTTTCATTTACACAACACGCCGTCCCGCAGATGAAGAGCCTCAAACACATTACAGCAACACAACCAACCATAACATACTGATCATATCAATAACACACATTAAAGATACATTAATAATTAAATAATAAAGACAAATATAAATAAGCAAATAAAATAATGGCATAAATAGACAAATATAAACAAATAATGACAAAAAGACAAATAAACGAATTAGATAAATGAAATTAAATAAACAAATAAATAAAATAATGACAAATAAGAAATAAATTAATTAAATATACAGAGATACAAAATAAATAAATAAAAACAATTAATGACAAATAAATATAAATAAACAAAGATAAATGAATTAATAAAATAAAGTAATAATAATAAATAAACAAATATAAATAGATAAATCAATGACAAATAAATGTATTAACAAATAAATAAAATAATGATAAATAAGGAAGACAAATAAAATAAATAAAAACAATTAATGACGAATACATATAAATAAACAAATAAAATGACAAATAACAAAAATACAAAGATAAATAAATAAATAAAATAAATTAGTAATAATAAATAAATAAAATTATGACAAATAAATAAGTAAATAAATAAAGACAAATAAACATAAATAAACAAATTAATAAAATAATGACAACAATAGACAAATAAAAATAATCAATGACAAATAAATATACAAATATAACAAAATATATTTGTATAAAATTACATAAATAAACAAATAAAATGACAAATAACAAAAAGACAAAGATAAATAAATTAATAAAATAATGTAATAATAATAAATAAACAATTATATAAATAGACAAAATAAATAAATAAATAAAAACAAATAAATATAAATAAACAAATAAAATGACAAATAACAAAAACCGAAGATAAATCAATTAATAAAATATAGTAGTAATAATAAATAAACAAATATAAATAGATAAATAAAACAATGACAAATAAATGCACTAGATAAATACATAAATATAAACAAATAAAGAAAAGAAAGACAAATAAATAAGTAATTAAATATACAAATAAATATAAATAAACAAATCAATAAAATAATGACAACAAAAGACAAATAAAATAATGAATGACAAATAAATATACTATATATATATTTGTATAAATATTAAATATATTTGTATAAAATTATATAAATACCACATACAATGACAAATAACAAAAAGACAAAGATAACTAAATGAATAAAATAATGTAATAATAATAAATAAACAATTATATAAAAAATAAAGACAAATAAATAATAATTTAACAGACATACATATACATATAAAATAAAGAAAAATACATAGACAAAATAAATGAAGACTATATAATAATTCCGCTGTGTGGCTGAAGGCGGATCAAAAGCATGAGAGTAAAGGCAAACCCAGCTCTGAGATCCGGCTCTACTGTGATAAAGGTGCCGGTTTGACAGAGAGACGTGGGTTCGACTCTCCCGTGGCCTCAGGTGATTAAAGGCCAGGAGAGACTTTGACCTCTGACCTGTTGTCAGAGAGAGGCGCTGATTCTGTAACGCGAGCACAGAGCGTCTCACTTCCTCCATGAGCGAGCACTTCTCCTGGCCTGAGGGGACAGACAGCGGAGACGCCGCGGACAATAGGACTTTACCCGGAACAGACCAGCTACGACAAAGACAGAGTGTGAGTGTGTGTATGGGGGAACCTCTAGGTCATATTTCACCCCAAAATCAGACAAAGGGGAAATTAATAACAGCTTAAATAAAGGCAATCAATATTTATATAAAGGCTTACATAAAGGGGGACATATTTAAATAAAGGCATGCATAAAGGCAATACATGCATACACTAATGGAATTAATTATTATCTAGAGAGGGTTAGTTTAATTTCTGTATTAAAGTAATAAGAATTTATACGATTTTATCATTTATAAATGTATTTAATTTTAAATATACTGTATAAGTGAGTATAAATGAGAATTTATAATAAAGTATATAAAGTAATATAAATAGTAATTAAAAATAGCATAGACAGGATGGCTTTCATTAGTGTTTTAATGTATACAAATCTAAATTATATTTATTAAAATCAATTCTTGTTTTGATTTTAAATTATTAAAGTGAATAAATAAATAAATAAATAAATAAATCATACACACATACATACATCATACATACATTCATACATACATACATACATTATACATACACTGCATCATACATACATACATCATACATGCATACATACATACATACATCATACATACACGCATACATACATAGTACATCATACATGCATACATACATCATACATACATACATACATACATACATACATACATACATACATACACGCATACATACATCATACATGCATACATACATCATACATGCATACACACATACATACATACATACATACATCATACACGCATACATACATCATACATACATACACGCATACATACATCATACATGCATACATACATCATACATGCATACACACATACATACATACATACATACATCATACACGCATACATACATCATACATACATACATGCATACATACATCATACATGCATACATACATACATGCATACATACATACTACATCATACATGCATACATACATCATACAAAACATCATACATGCATACATACATAAATACATGCATGCATACATACAGTTCATACAATACATCATACATGCATACAACATACAACATACAGCCATACATACATACATACAACCATACATACATACATACATACATTCAGTAGATGCATACATCATACATACATACATACACACATACATACATACATACATACACACATACATACATACATGATACATACATGATACATACATACATACATACATACATCATGCATACATCATACATACATACATACATACATACATCATGCATACATCCATACATACATCCATACATACATCCATCCATACATACATCCATACATACATCCATACATACATCCATACATACATACATACATACATACATACATACATACATACATACATACATACATACATACATACATACATACATACACACATACATACATACATGATACATACATGATACATACATACATACATACATACATACATACATCATGCATACATCATACATACATACATACATACATACATCATGCATACATCATACATACATACATACATACATACATCATGCATACATCCATATATACATCCATACATACATCCATACATACATCCATACATACATCCATACATACATCCATACATACATACATACATACATACATACATACATACATACATACATACATACATACATACATACATACATACATACATACATACATACATACATACATACATACATACATACATACATACATACATACATACATACATACATACATGATACATACATGATACATACATACATACATACATACATACATCATGCATACATACATACATACATACATTCAGTAGATGCATACATCATACATACATACATACATACACACATACATACATACATACATACATACACACATACATACATACATACATACATCATGCATACATCATACATACATCCATACATACATCCATACATATACATACATACATACATACATACATACATACATACATACATACATACATACATACATACATACATACATACATACATACATACATACATACATACATACATACATACATACATACATACATACATACATACATACATACATACATACATACATACACACACACATACATACATACATACATGATACATACATGATACATACATACATACATGCATACATCATACATACATACATACATACATACATACATAATGCATACATCCATACATACATCCATACATACATCCATACATACATCCATACATACATCCATACATACATCCATACATACATCCATACATACATCCATACATACATCCATACATACATCCATACATACATACATGCATACATACATGCATACATACATGCATACATCATGCATACATCATACATCATACATACATCATACATCATACATACATACATACATACATACAGTACATGCATACATACATACATACATACATACATACATCATGCATACATCATACATCATACATACATACATCATGCATACATCATACATACATACATACATACATACATACATACATACATACATACATACATACATACATACATCATGCATACATCATACATCATACATACATACATCATGTATACATCATACATCATACATACATACATACATACATACATACAGTACATGCATACATCATACATACATACATACATACATACATACATACATACATACATACATACATACATACATACATACATCATACATCATACATACATGCATAAATCATACATACATACATACATACATACATACATACATACATACATACATACATCATACATACATACAAACATCATACATACATACATGCATGCATACATACATAAATAAATCATACATCATACATTCATAATACATACATACATAAATCATACATATAATATACATAGCATTTAAATAAATAAAATAAAGCCCAGACAGAAACATTTTATTAACCTATTAAAGCATTTTATATGATTTTTGCATTACTGTAATAAGAATTAGGCAGCAAATAGAGAACAACTGTATGTGCTTAAATGTGAAGAAAATATTATTACAAAATAATTCTTATATTTGTAAAAACGGGCTTATTGATTTCATGCTAAATATAATGTTCTTGCTTTTTTTTTACCTTTAATTTTAGGGTGAAATATAGTCATTATTCCTCATGAAATTTGCCTGTATGTGTGGTTTTCTACATGACAAATGTGTAGTTATGCTTTTGACCCAAAACAACAATTAATATTCTAAACATACCTGGAAGCAACCGAAAGCAGAAGCAGTGGAAAAACATCCCCCGCTTTATGCTTCCGGGGTGTTTCTTACAGGGGGTCACAAAGGAAAAAATTCCAGCTCCATTTCAACATCTGAGCCTTTGTAGGCATGCCAGGACACAACTTCACATCCAACACACACACACACACACACACACACCTGCACCAGCGGCTAGAGAGAATGAAAGAGGGAAATCTCTCAGATCAGTAAAACTTCATAGTCGATGCAATAAATCAGTTCAGAGGTGAAACGCTGGCAGTCAGATGTGTGTGTTTGGTGAAAAAAGCCACACTGCCACATGGGTGGGCTACAAAACCCTGACCGCACACACACACACACACACACACAGCATTAATTCTCCAGTGTCAGAGTTACTAATGAAAAACACAATCTTCGTCAACATTAAAATCAGAATAGATCTTGTTTACATTCTTAAATCATGTTCCTGGTCTTATTTTGATCCAGTCATCATTGCACACATTATTCTAAATTTGTTTAAATAACTTGCTCAGCCTCCGAAATGACCTCTCCACCAATCACCCGCCTCCATTCTTACAAGCCACGCCCACTGTCATGCAGCTTGTACTGTACTCTACTGTTGTTTTTAACCAAGACAAAGTATGATTGTGTGTATGGGTGAATTTCTCAAATTATCCAGGTCATAGTTCACCCCAAAATCAGACAAAAAGGCAATAAATATTAAAAACAAACTGCATAAATAAAAAAAATCGAATTATATATAATAAATAATAATGGCTCATAATAAAGGCACAAATAATCTAAACAGGATGACTTCCTTGGTGTATTAAGGTATAAAAGTTGTGTAAATTCCTGCGTTTTAATTTTAAATGCATAAATAAATAAAAAGTGTGTGTAAACTCTAAAAAATGCTGGGTTAAAAATAACCCAAGTCGGGTTGAAAATGGACTAACCAATTAACTAAGCAACTGGGTTGTTTTAAGCAAACATTTAACCCAACCGCTGGGTTAAAACAACCCAAATGCTGGGTTAGTCCATTTTCAACCCAACTTGGGTTATTTTTAACCCAGCATTTTTTAGAGTGTAATATTTGTTGCGCCAAACTTCGGAATATTTTAATAGCATTTATGTTTTATAAAAAAAAATGAACAAAGTCAGTCTAGACAGAATACTTTTCATAACTGTATCAAAGAATTTATAGGATTTTAAATGCATAAATAAATAATTAAAAGCCTGAATTGTAAATGTACATCACAGTAATATTTGATGGGCCGAAACTGTGATTATTTGAACCAATCACCCTCCTCCATTCTTACAAGCCACGCCCATTTCCATGCAACTTTTTGTTTTTCATGTGTATAATGCACATGATGGTGACAGTAAAAGTTTCCCACAGTGCCGCAGTCCTGTGAAGCCACAGAAAACACACACCGTGATATAAAACACATCAAACACAGAGTTAATAAAAACACAGTTGTTTGACCTGTGCTGGCTCACCACAACAGACTAAACACACTCTACTCAAGGTAAAAACCAACACACACACACAATAGACTGCTTTGAACTCAACCTGAGGAGGGCTTTCTCAGTCCGGCCTCTCCTTTCTGGAGGGTTGGCAGAGAAATATGGATATTAAAGCTTATGACTCATAACTCTTCCATACATGCCTGGTCACGGTTCATTAGGAAATCTTGCTCGTGAGGTATATGTTCACTTAAGAGAAGCTAGTAATGCCTCAGATGGGAACTAACAGAGAGCAAATCTCTCATGCACTAATATTTCACATGCACACAAATAGACGACAACTCAACCGCGATCACATGACTCTTTTCAATGGTGGACGAAGGCTCAACCCAATGTTTCGCTGACCTTTAAAGATAGTCCGGAACGTAAAAGCTTGCATTATCATTTTGTCGGCGTCCATTGCTGTTTTTACTTCCTTCTCGGCCTAAGCTTTTCCGGGTCAATACGTCTACCTTGGGTTGTTTTGCCAAGTGTATATAGTGTAAACACAGATAATCAGATATGGGTCACTTTTAATAGAAGATACACTAGTATTGGGACGCCCCTCCAAATCACTGAATTCAGGTGTCCTCCAAACCTCTGTGGCCTTCAGATGAGCTCAAGATCAGTGTGTAGAGCTTCATGGAATGGGTTTCCATGGCCGAGCAGCTCATCCAAGCCTTACATCACCAAAGCGTGGGATGCAGTGGGGTAAAGCGTGCCGCCACTGGACTCCAGAGCAGTGAGACATGTTCTCTGGAGTTACCAATCACGCTTTTCTCTGGCAATCCCATGGACGAGTCTGGGTTTGGCGGTTGCCAGGACAACGGGACTTGCCTGACTGCATTGTGCCAAGTGTAAAGTTTGGTGGAGGGGGGATTATGGGTCGGGTTGTTTTTCAGGGGTTGGCCCTTTAGTTCCAGTGAAACTCCATATTAAACCCTATGGATTAAGAATGGGATGGCATTAAAGTTCATGTAAAGGCAGGCGTCCCAAACCTTTTGGCAATATAGTGTATAAGCTGGTCTCAACAAATCGGAATTGGGCGTAAAGAGTTACCATAAGCCAAGTTTCCATCCATTTTTTGCACTGTTTTGTTATGGACAGCGTGAATATGCATAAAAAAAAGATTGCCAAATTTGCTGTGTCCCGCCTGTTTATATCCAATTGGCCTTTTACAGATAAAATGGTGCGCAAAATGACGTCATCCCTAAAAAAAACCCTGCATTATCGCATACATTTTGTTAAATCTGCCCTCAAATCGCTTCCATACATAATTTTGCATATAAAGCAAACTATATTGCATCTTTCGCACCCCAAATATTTGTAAAAGTAGCTTCTGCCCATGAAATTGTGATTTTATGTCATAAATTTGATTTATTCGGATACAGATGTAACGTGTATTTTACCTTTCTTTTGGTCAGCATTGGAAACCATGCAAACAAATGCCCAATTTTTATATTTTTAAGTATTTTTAGAAATATTATTCAACTGTATACATCATGTTTTTTACTTCGTCATAATGACGATAACAGATTTAATGCGCTTTTGAGCAAGTGACGCATAATAGATGCATCAGTGAACACATTAAAGTATCAAAACAAAAGGCTTGACATCACAAGATTTGAAATCAAGGAAATGCATGAAGGTACCAAAGCGTTCTAAGTTTCAGCCGCGGATCATCTTTACAGTGGGCATTTCCTCCAGCGAGTGCAGAAGACCTGCTGACAGAGGCATGCTTGACCTGATCACAGCAGATTTATTAGACAAGGTTAACTAAGGGTTAAGTGAGGTTAAGATCACAAGGCACTAATGGGATTTGACCCTTTGACCTATTACCCCGTTACAATGACCGCCTTCCTCGTGCACTCAAACACAAACAGACCGACCGGGAATCTGCCAGTCTGTTTTTAAAATTAAATTTAAGATCTGCACAAATAAAATTAATACCATTTGTACATACAGAACAAACCCATGCAATTTCATAATCATTGGTAATGCTTTACAATAAGGTCTCAGTTAATGTAGTAATAAAAATCCAGCTGTACATTATTTGTTTGGTTATGTTAGTTCACAGTGCATGAATTGTACCTATTGTAGAATTAATTATTGCATAATTGTGCATATGTATTAGTAAATGTTGAAATTAACATAACAGATTAATAAATGCCGTGGAAGTATTGTATTGTAAAGTGTTACCTAATAAATCATGCACCTCAGAAAAATTTAAATTAAATAATGTTTTCTTTTATTTGATTAAATAGGCTGGGGCACACATTACATGCTTACAAGACATGATTTATTTAATATATGCAAATGCATTTAAATTGTTTGTGTATTACGTCAATACATACAAATTAGAAGTCGATCAATATTGGACAACAAAATGTTTAAAGATAAATAAAATTTGTTAAATGTATATATTGTGTCACTGAAAATATGAATCAGTGAGTCGATTCAGCAGTTTGAATCGCCAAATTTCATCAGTTTGACACGCGATCCGAATCATGATTCGACTCACTGATTCATAACGCTCCGAAGCTTCATAAGGCCGTGTTTTGAAATCGTCATCACTATATAAGTCGTTATTTAGGGTTTTTTTGCGCACAAAAACTATTCTCGCCGATTTATAAAGTTATTGTAGAACCACTGTAGTGAGATGGACTTTGTAACGACGTCTTTAGTGCCTTTTAAGGGTCTTGAGAGTGTAACGTGCCATTGAGCCAATGGAGGCCTTTCAGAGCCATCAGATTTACACTAAAATATCTTCATTTGTGTCTGAAGATGAACGGAGGTCTGACGGGTGTCCAACGACATGAGGGTCAGTAATTAATGACAGAATTTTCATTTTTGGATGAACTAACCCTTTAAATACAACAGGACTCTTATTTTGAAATATATATGCTTTACTTCTTCCAGCTGCTCATTCAAACGGATGAGAGAGATCAAATATGCACTCATACATTCATATAATAATTCATCAACAGATGATCATATGCAATCGCTTGGCATTAAAGCTGCACTATGTAACATTTTTTTCAGTAAAATATCCAAAAGCCACTAGGCCAGTGTTATATATTTTGTTCAGTCGAGTACTTTCAATATCCCAAATGTTTCCAACTATTTGTAAATCATGAGATGCTATTTTACCCGAGGAACCGGGACGTGTGAGGGCGTGGCCTGTCGATGACATCATATCCGCGTTCCCCTCGGTTTGCGGTTTTATTCTGCAGAAACGCTTTCCTCTCACTGCAGTGTGAACAAGTGTCATTGCAGCCGCTGAGAGAACACACAGAGTAACTCCATAACATCATCAACACACTCAGATGTGTCTAATATGATGAACAGAGCTGCGTTACCTCACACTCATGAGCGGAGGAGCGGAAGTGGCGACTGTGTCATAATAAAAGTCCCGCTGCTCGCGAGGCGTGTGTTGCGTTCATCTTATTAACAATCGCTCCAGTGGTTCCTCAGCTCCACAACACTCGCTCCTGCTTCTGCTTCACTACAGTAACATTAATAATCACATCAATCAACATGATTTCTGCCCAAGTCCTGTCCCGATTCCGAATCAGCGAGTCGATTCGGCGTTTTGGAGCGTATCGAATCAGCGAGTCGGTTCAGCGGTTCGGAGCGTATCGAATCAGCGAGACGGTTCAGCGGTTCGGAGCGTATCGAATCAGCGAGTCGGTTCAGCGGTTCGGAGCGTATCGAATCAGCGAGTCGGTTCAGCGGTTCGGAGCGTATCGAATCAGCGAGTCGATTCAGTGGTTTGGAGCGTATCGAATCAGCGAGTCGGTTCAGCGGTTCGGAGCGTATCGATTCAGCGAGTCGATTCAGTGGTTTGGAGCGTGTCGAATCAGCGAGTCGATTCAGCGGTTTCGAGCGTATCGAATCAGCGAGTCGAATCAGCGGTTTGGAGCGTATCGAATCAGCGAGTTGATTCAGCGGTTTGGAGCGTATTAAATCAGCGAGTCGAATCAGCAGTTTCGAGCGTATCGAATCAGCGAGTCGAATCAGCGGTTTCGAGCGTATCGAATCAGCGAGTCGAATCAGCGGTTCAGAGCGTATCGAATCAGCGAGTCGATTCAGTGGTTTGGAGCGTATCGAATCAGCGAGTCGATTCAGCAGTTTCGAGCGTATCGAATCAGCGAGTCGATTCAGTGGTTTGGAGCGTATCGAATCAGCGAGTCGATTCAGCAGTTTCGAGCGTATCGAATCAGCGAGTCGAATCAGCGGTTTGGAGCGCATCAAATCAGCGAGTCGATTCAGTGGTTTGGAGCGTATCGAATCAGCGAGTCGATTCAGCAGTTTCGAGCGTATCGAATCAGCGAGTCGAATCAGCGGTTTGGAGCGTATCGAATCAGCGAGTCGAATCCGCGAGTCGAATCCGCGAGTCGAATCCGCGAGTCGAATCAGCGAGTCGAATCAGCGAGTCGAATCAGCGGTTCAGAGCGGCAAAGTCGCCTGATTTCAGCAGTTTGACACGCGATCCGAATCACGATTCGACTTGCTGATTCGATACGCTCCGAAGCTTCATGAATCAGTGTTTTGAAATCGGTTATCACTAAGTCGTTATTTATTTTTTTCTGGCGCACCAAAAATATTCTCGTGGCTTTATAATATTAATATTGAACCACTGTCCTCACATGGACTGATTTAAATATGTGTTTAGTACATTAATGGATCTTGAGAGTGTAAATGCAGGCCTCACTGAGCCTTCAGATTTCAACACAAATATCTTCATCTGTGTTCTGAAGATGAACGGAGGTCTGACGGGTGTGGAACGGCATTATTTTCATTTTTGGGTGAACTAACCCTCTCAGATTTTTCCAGGACCCATGGGAACCCTAAACTGATTCGCTCAGTATTATCACCTTTTCACCGCAAGAACGAAAACAGAAAAAGACAAAACACAGAGAAAGCAGAGCAGGAACATGTAAATGGAGTCGGTTCGGATTTAATGACTTTAACGTTTTGGTTGCACATGACTTTTTCCAGATTGACTACAGGCGATGAGAAATACTGTGTGTGTGCATATGCATATGCACGTGTGTAAGTGTGTGTGTTTTGGCAACTGGACAGAGTTTAGCAGCAGAGGTGCCAGAAACTCATGTTATTCAAAAGGTTATGAAAACATACAGAAGCGCTCCCTGCGGCATTACTGTCCATAACCCGACACGGCACAGTTTACGCAGGCAGAATAAACTCTCGTCACGCGACATGCGTCTCCGATAGGATTTTCTGTAGAATGCATTTGGCCAAGACTATATTCATCTGAGAAAAAAGGAATAAAAAACATATTACGGTTCAAAAGTTTGGGGTCAGTGAAGTTTTTTTTTTTTTTTTTTTCAAGAATATGAACAAATACCCTGTCCTTTTATTCAGCAAGGATGCGTTAAATTGCTCAAAAGTGACAGTAAAGACATTTATAATGATACAAAAGATTCCTATTCATCAAATAATCTCACAAAAAAAATGTTTTCAACATTGATAATAATCATGAGCAGCAAATCCTCATATTAGAATGATTTATGAAGGATCATGTGACACTGAAGACTGGAGTAATGATGATAAATTCAGCTTTGATCACAGGATATAAATTACACTTTACTATATATTCACATAGAAACCTGATGATTTAAATTATTAAAATTATAATTTAAATTTAAATTTAAATTATAATAATATTTAGCATTTTTTACTGTATATTTGATCAAATAAATGCAAATCTGGTGAGCAGAAGAGACTTCTTTCAACAACAAAACATATACATATATATATACACACATATACACACACATACACACACACACACACACACACACACACACACACACACACACACACACACACACACACACACACACACACACACACACACACACACACACACACACACACACACACACACACACACACACACACACACACACACACACACACACACACACACACACACACACACACACACACACACACACACACATACATACATATATATATATATTAGGGCTGTCAAAAGATTAATCGCGATTAATCGCATCCAAAATAAAAATTTGTGTTTACATAATATATATGTGTGTGTACTCTGTTAATTATTATTTATATATAAATACACACACATTCATGTATTTATTAAAAGAAATATTTGCATGTATATACTGTATATACATTTATATAATCTATAATATATGTAAATATAAATGTTTTATATATAAAAATAGTATTTTTTTCTTAAATATATACATGCTTGTGTGTGTATTTATATATAAATAATAATTAACAGAGTACACACACATATATTATGTAAACACAAACTTTTATTTTGGATGTGATTAATCGCGATTAATCTTTTGACGGCCCTAATATATATATATATTTTAAATCTTACCAACCCCAAAATATTGAATGGTAGTGTATACACTCTAAAAATGCTGGGTTAAAAACAACCCAAGTTGGGTTGAAAATGGACTAAACCAGCAATTGGGTTATTTTAACCCAGCGATTGGGTTGTTTTAAGCACATATTTAACACAACCGCTGGGGTAAAACGACCCATTCACTGGGTTAAAATAACCCAATTGCTGGTTTAGTCCATTTTTGTTTTCAACCCAGCATTTTTTAGAGTGTGTAGCGTAAGGAAAGAGAGAAAGAGGCAAAACTCAGATTTCTGATTGTAAACAACTTCATGCTGTTAAAGGTACAATATGTAAGATTTTTTGATTACATAAAGGTAATATTCCTCCATTCAGATTCATTTGAATAAATCTTGCATAAATGATCCAGACAAAACTCTTTTTTCCAGTATTTTCTGGAATCTAGTGGAAACGGCCCAAACTGTCTGCAGGGTGCTAGAGCACATTATAGAGTTACACACTTTAAAACCTGAATTTATAACCAAATAAATCACAAAGCGCCTCTTTTTTTGGGGGGTTATTACAGCTCAGACAACATATACTTACATGTGTATCACTTTTAGCAGTGGTTTATGAAACTTCAAAGGGTTTCCTGTAAAATGACAGCAGTATTGTGTATTTAGAGACACTGTATGTGTGTATGGGAAGCTTTTCAATCTGGGTCGGCCAAATCCGGTACCAGAATAATTTACTGTAAATAAGTTACTTTGTGTAAAACAAGTGATGCATATCTCCAGAAAATAGAGACTGTAAGCTTTCAGATGGCACCACATATAAGGTCAGAGCTCCTCCACAGACATTTAACATTTAAAGATTATACTTGGTGATGCACAGGGTTCGCAGAGTTTAAGATGGCTGATTATTAATAGTTAGTAAGTAAGTTTAGGTATTGGTAGGATGAAGGGATGTAGAATATTGTCATGACATTAATATGAACTTTACAAGTACTAATAAACAACCAATAGCCTAGTAATATGCATGCTAATAATCAACTAGTTCATAGTGAGAATTGGACCCTAAACTAAAAGTCAGTCACATAAAAAGCTATATCCGCCTTGAACCGGAGAATGATCTTAACGTATAGTGTGAGTTAATGCATCTGGGCCTGGATCTGCTGAGACTAGTCCAGCGTTTCTCATCATCCTCTGAGTCAGCCGGGCTTTGACTCACTCAAGACCCTCAGGTGAGATTCATTCATTCAGCTGTGAGTGTTTGAGAATGGCATGTGCGGTCTTGACGGTCGCGCTAATTCGCCCCGATTAACTGGGTTTACTCCACACCCCTTCAGCCCACGGTCTGCCGTGTGTTTGGACAGCAGCGTGATTCAACGTCTGGGTCTGACGGAGGGAGAAACTCTGGAGAACAAGATGTGGATCAGAGCTGAACCATGACAATAACCAACGAAACACGAGGCCTATAAATACACACAAGCTGAATTACACACCTGAACGACTGCAGTAAACGAGAAGAACCACATCCGCTGGTGCATCACTATAGTATTCAGGGTTAAAAGTGCAAGTTTAATCACTGTTAATCACTTAAAGGGATAGTTCACCCAAAAATGAAAATGATCCCATGATTCACTCGCCCTCAAGCCATCCTAGGTGCATATGACATTCTTCTTTCAGACAAACACAATCGGAGTTTTAAATATAAAAATATCCCGGCTCTTCCAAGTTTATAATGGGAGTGAATGGAGGATGAGATTTTGAAGCCCACAGAAATGCATCCATCCATCATAAAAGTGCATCTAACCATCATAAAAGTGCATCTATCTATTATAAAAGTGCATCTATACATCATAAAAGTGCATCTATACATCATAAAAGTGCATCTATCTATTATAAAAGTGCATCTATCTATTATAAAAGTGCATCTAGCCATTATAAAAGTGCATCTATACATCATAAAAGTGCATCTATACATCATAAAAGTGCATCTATCCATTATAAAAGTGCATCTATACATCATAAAAGTGCATCTATCCATTATAAAAGTGCATCTAGCCATTATAAAAGTGCATCTAGCCATCATAAAAGTGCATCTATACATCATAAAAGTGCATCTATCCATTATAAAAGTGCATCTATCTATTATAAAAGTG
>NC_137100.1:3711077-3713577 GCF_949357685.1 Gobio gobio | reverse complement strand
TTAACTCCTACGGTGGCCGATTTAGTTCAAGATTAACATGGCTTCCAGTTGGACCTCGTTCACATTCGACACGGTGCCATCGAGTGTTAAAACGCAAAAGGCGAAGCTTGAATTCATGGGTATGTCCCTCTTTGGCTAATGTACTTTCAAGATGGAGGGGCAACATGGCGACCCGCATTCGAACCCTCACCCGTATGTGTTTTCAATGGCATATTATAAACTTACGAGAATACTTTATTACTTGAAAGAAGTAAATATACATTACGAGTACATATATTTTTGAAAGAACTAAGTGTTTTTCAGCTAAGAATAAACTAAAAAAGTTACACAGTGTAGCTTTAAGCACATGCACTCCAACTATGAAAAGCCACGATCAATGGAGCTCCGAAATTACGATTCACCATGGCAACAGCACCCAACAAAAAGACGTTTGCATACTTTCCGGGTCAATATGTAAGTTTAATTCTTTAATTTAATTTTCATGGTATCCAAAGGGCAAAAAAAAGAATGTGGCAGCAGCTAAAAATGAAACAAAAACATAATTCAATCAGGTAAAGCTTTAAGTATTTTCCCAGACTGTGATGACGTGTTTTAACAGTCATCAATATCGTAAATCCTGCAACGATATTTGTATTTATTAATTTTTTTAAATGTATGTATATAACACTAATCCTTTGTATTATATAACTTTTGCATAAAATTACAAAAAACAAGTTCCCGCTGCTGTGAGGGTGTTTCTAATACAGCGTCTATGGGAGTGATGGTAAAAAAATAACATCTTTCTCTCTTTTCACTTCAGTTATCAATCTCACTCTATTTTTTCCCTCTTTTTGAAAGTTGTGAAATCACCATTGTGGAGCTTTTCTTTTGCTATTTGAGCAAATGGGCACACAAAAAAAATATTTAATGTCATATATTATATCTCATTCACCGCTATAATGTGGCGTTCACACCGGACGCGATTCGCGCGAATAATTAGCGATAATTGCGCGAAGGCGGACGCTTGAACATTGAGTTTACTCGCTTCAATCGCGCGTGAAATTCACTGCACAACAGACGTGAATTCGCGTCATGTCCGGGGCTTCTGCCAGCGGCTCGTTTCGTTGAGAAATGGCTGACATGGGCTGTGTTTACACGTCTGTTTTGTTAAAATCTACTGTTAATGTGAGACAAAACGTAGTTTTAAGACTTTTTCAGTCGATAATGTTGTTGTTTAAAGCTCAAATAAGTGGTTTATTTATATAAAGAGTGCCTATTTGAACATTTGATCTGGTGTTTGTGGAGTTGTGAGCTCCAGTGGCTCAGCGGCGCTCAGAGATCATTAACCCCAGCGAGATCAGCCTTTCCTCAGCCAGTCCTTCTGCCGCTGGCTCTGATGTCTCTGTGGCGGCTCCAGCTATAATTCGTCTTGTAACGGCCGATCTTTGGTCTCATGGATCTATAATTTGTTCCCTGGCAAATCGTTTAGGCTGAGGGCAAAGTGAAGTTTCATTAATTTTTTATTTTTAGGCTATAACTGTACGTTACAGCTGTAACGTTAGCCTACTAGCACTGACTTTGAATGTTTGACTGAATTGTTTGCTTTATTTCATGTATAGCTTATTATACATTACTTATACTTTTGTATTATTGATCATAAACTTGCATTTACCAAAAAGAGAGTGGGTTGTGTTTCATGTCATTTAATGTTATCACAGTGATAATCATATTGTCTGAACCAGATATTAATATACAGATTTTCTCCTCATTGTTGTCACTACTAGAGCAAGCTCCTGATTGGTTAACGCGGCGCGAAATATCCGCCAAAGTTCAGATTTTTCAATTTGAGCGAATCGCGCGTTCAAATTGCTCAATTCGCGTCCTTCGCGCTGCCTCATTCGCGCGAATCGCGCCGCAGAATGCCATTTCGCGTCTCTGCATTGACTTAACATGTAAATCACTTGCGCGAATCGCGTCCGGTGTGAACGCACCATAAAGGCCTGTTCACACCGGGACGATTTTCGCGCGCGTTTATCGCCGACGTTTAATGCCTCGTGACTAAACAATGGACGCCAATGTGAGTGTGCACACCGATGCGTAAAACGGCAGGCGTAAAAGCGTCATTTTAAAAAAACTGCCTCGGGTTCGTTTATTTACTTTGACGCAGCGCGTTAAAAACTGGCCGACCAATTAGATCCGCGCTTTTGTTCACGTGCCTGGAGCTGCTGAAGTGACAGTAAAACACGGCTTGGTGGCGCTCAAGCACAAAATCGTTCTTGCCGAGCACACATTGATATGATGAAGAAGTAGTAAGTAGACAAAGAAGAAGATGGGCTGCTAATGCTGCTTGCCAGTTAGCAAAAAGTGTGTGAATGGTTTTGGCCATAGACATAAATTACATCTGTGGTTTTGGCAAGCATGTAAATACTGTCTCTCTTCTTCTGTGTGACAAGCGAGTGTCAGAAGCGTAAAGTGGTGCAGCGCCACCTTGTGTACGGGAGCGCATCTACTGAATGTGCAC
>NC_137100.1:3705947-3710877 GCF_949357685.1 Gobio gobio | reverse complement strand
GGTCCTCCCACGCCTGAGGGTCCAGGTCCTCCCACGCCTGAGGGTCCAGGTCCTCCGACGCCACAGGGTCCAGGTCCTCCGACGCCACAGGGTCCAGGTCCGCCGACGCCACAGGGTCCAGGTCCGCCGACGCCACAGTGTCCAGGTCCGCCGACGCCACAGTGTCCAGGTCCGCCCACGTCACAGGGTCCAGGTCCGCCGACGCCACAGGGTCCAGGTCCTCCGACGCCACAGGGTCCAGGTCCGCCGACGCCACAGTGTCCAGGTCCGCCCACGCCTGAGGGTCCAGGTCCTCCGACGCCACAGGGTCCAGGTCCGCCTACGCCACAGTGTCCAGGTCCGCCCACGTCACAGGGTCCAGGTCCGCCGACGCCACAGGGTCCAGGTCCTCCGACGCCACAGGGTCCAGGTCCGCCGACGCCACAGGGTCCAGGTCCGCCGACGCCACAGGGTCCAGGTCCGCCGACGCCACAGTGTCCAGGTCCGCCCACGTCACAGGGTCCAGGTCCGCCGACGCCACAGGGTCCAGGTCCTCCGACGCCACAGGGTCCAGGTCCGCCGACGCCACAGGGTCCAGGTCCTCCGACGCCACAGGGTCCAGGTCCGCCGACGCCACAGGGTCCAGATCCGCCGACGCCACAGGGTCCAGGTCCTCCGACACCACAGGGTCCAGGTCCGCCCACGCCACAGGGTCCAGATCCGCCCACGCCACAGGGTCCAGGTCCGCCCACGCCACAGGGTCCAGGTCGGCCCACGCCACAGGGTCCAGGTCCGCCCACGCCACAGGGTCCAGGTCCGCCCACGCCACAGGGTCCAGGTCCGCCCACGCCACAGGGTCCAGGTCCGCCCACGTCACAGGGTCCAGGTCCGCCGACGCCACAGGGTCCAGGTCCGCCCACGCCACAGGGTCCAGGTCCGCCGACGCCACAGGGTCCAGGTCCGCCCACGTCACAGGGTCCAGGTCCGCCCACGCCACAGGGTCCAGGTCCGCCCACGCCACAGGGTCCAGGTCCGCCCACGCCACAGGGTCCAGGTCCTCCGACGCCACAGGGTCCAGGTCCGCCCACGCCACAGGGTCCAGGTCCGCCCACGCCACAGGGTCCAGGTCCGCCCACGCCACAGGGTCCAGGTCCTCCGACGTCACAGGGTCCAGGTCCGCCGACGCCACAGGGTCCAGGTCCGCCCACGCCACAGGGTCCAGGTCCGCCCACGCCACAGGGTCCAGGTCCTCCGACGCCACAGGGTCCAGGTCCGCCGACGCCACAGGGTCCAGGTCCGCCCACGCCACAGGGTCCAGGTCCGCCCACGCCACAGGGTCCAGGTCCGCCGACGCCACAGGGTCCAGATCCGCCCACGCCACAGGGTCCAGGTCCGCCCACGCCACAGGGTCCAGGTCCGCCCACACTCCCAGGCCCGTCCAGGTCTTGTCTGGGTCCGGTGCCCCTGCATTGAATCCACTTTTTTGTACTTAAACGCTCGTTTTTTGGGTCAACAGCTTATAAAAACGTCTGGGTTTTTGCTTCTGGGTTTTGTTTAGCTTGTTTGCTGTACACCTTGTCACATATCAGCTTTTATACATTGTTCAGTTGTTTGTTATAAGTCCGAAATGACAAAAAGGCCGCTTCACGCAATGCAAAGTTAATGGAGACGGTTTGATTGTTTCCCCCCCCGGTGGGCGTGGTCTTCAGATTATGACGCGTGCCGCTCTGTCTCTATTGGTTATCACTTGCCCACCGCGGCACCGCCCCCACAGTCGTCTTGATCTTCATAGTAATAAAATAAATGTGTTCAGTTGGAGAATAGACACTACAATTAAAACTGAACGTGTCTTTTCAATAACGTGTGAGTGAGCCGAACGAAAGTCACGTCACAGACGCAGTCAAATTTCATTCATCACGAGAGCGAAGAGCTGAGGTAAGCGCGGCTGTCAGTCATTCTCGGGGCGTGTCCAGTCTGGTGCGTTTTCAGATCGCATATGGAAGCGAAACTTTCATAGGAATTCATTGAAAAGTTGAAACACTCACTTTGCTCAGTGCAAAATTACGATATTTGCGTCATCTGAGGATTTTTTTCCAGAAATAAAATTGATAATTCTCTCGTCTCAGGGGATATGAGGGGGGAAAGTGCCATAATTTGAATATAGTACCGGGTTTCTACTGATACAAAGCTTAATGCTAAATCAGTTACCCTTTAAAAAATAATTTCACAATGCCGTCACAACACGCTCAGCCTTTATCAGGGTTTTCACTCGCTTTGCATTTATTTAAATACAAAAAAGCTGACAACAAATCAGTTCATTTCACTGCTATTCAAATCTGACTTTCACTCTTGTGCTGTGTTGAATATATTAACTATATATTAATGCCAATAAATACTGAAATAAATAAGAGCATTACAAATAACATATCACTTTCACTGTAGATAATCAAAGCATGTGATTTTAGCATTAAAACACCATTAAAATTTAATTACTCAGCATGCAATATTAACTTATAACTACTTCAAATCACACAAAAGCTAAACTTTCTTTTTATGATGTTATGTGCATATGCTGATGAATCCTGCCTGTCGTCTGTGGATCATAACAAAGACATAAAAATAAATAATTAATAAAAAAAAATCTGAATGATTCTGTAAGATGTGATATAATCTGAAACTGTCCTACCTATAGTAGCTGCAGGGAGTGTTTCACGAGTCTTGCTCTGCTGTCAGTTTCTGATTTGTAGCAGCCTGATTTATAGATGATTTCATTATTACAGCATTAATCTAACTTCAATGTTACTCAACAATAAAACATCATCAGTCTTTACATACTATTAGCCCTGGGCAACCTGTGAATCTCGTGAACACACACTTAACCCTTTCACATGTAAGTTTAAAATATTTTGGTTGACCCCCCAGCGTGAGTTTTTCAATGCGACTGCTATTTTGAACGTATCACTTTACTGTTTCCATGGTGACGCGTTATTGCTTGTCACATGACACAATGCAGTCACAATAGCGCTGTGTGAATGATGATCTGCTTTTATTTCATTTTTCCTTTTTTATTAAACATATTCACAAGTTTGTTAACTATAGCATTAATTATCTGATATTCCGATTGTCAAATACGGGCAAGTGGATGTGTTTTGTTGTTTAAACACTGATTGCTTTAGTTGGGCTGTATGCGCGATGGGCGCCGCCATTTTAGTTTGTGCTGCAGTTCAGAGAATCGGATCTATTGGATTTAAAACATGCAAATTCATCCACTTCTCCCGAAATACATTAAATTAAGTAGCCGGTGAACTGGGAGAAGAATAGAGTAAACTTTAAAGTTACTTACACAATGGGCCCTATCTTGCACCCAGCGCAATTGACTTTGTACACCGACGCATGTGTCATTCCTATTTTGCACCCGCGCAAAGCGCGCTTTTCCCTCCACAGAAGCACGTCGCTAAACTAGTGAATGAACTTGCGCTCCCTGGGCGGTTCAGCGCAAAAAAGGAGGCGTGTTCCGGCGCAAACAATCCCTGGTGCTATTTTGCTGTTCCATTAAACAATTGCGCCACTGACCAGAAAAAAACTAGTCTAAAGTCAGTGGCGCGTTGCGCGTTGTTCATTATGCTATTTTAAGGGCGCATGCTTGACCATAATGTATAGCGTGCACAACGCGCATACACTTTGCTCATGTAACCTACACAGATGCAACAGTTATTTTTGCAAATCATAAATTGTTACACTAAAAAAATATTAACACATGACATGACGGAAATCATTGTGGTGTGCCACGAAGATGTGAAAAAATAGGCATAAATCTAGCTTACAAATGATTCAGGCTAATTGTAATAAGGATAAGACCTGTTTGCCCAATAGTGGCAAGACATATATGTATATAAGGACATCTGACAAATTGGTTTGTCCGTCAAGAACCAGGAAAAAAAATCGACTGAAAAACTGAAAAAACTGAAAGACTGAAAAAAAAAAAAAAGACTGTGAAATCACCTTTACCATAATGTACAACATTACAACTTCACTTCTCTGTCTTTCACTGCTCTTACAAGAACATCAGTCTCCTCGGCTGTGAACCGCTCCTGGCGTGCGCCTGGTAAATACGCCATAATAATAGCAATCCATAATGGAACTTGCGCACCTGCTTTTACAGGGAATGTTGGATGACGCTCGGATTGGTTTATTCACGTTACGCCCAAACCACACCTATGAATAATGAAGCTACTTCAGACCAACCCATTTTAGATTTGCGCCGGGCGCAAGAGCCATTTATCCCGCCGGGAAAATAGCAACAGCGCCGAGACCCGCCCACAAAGTTACTTGCGCTTCGCGTTTTGAAACTTGCGTTTCAGATCGTTAAAATAGGGCCCAATGTGTATCTGATATGAATAAAACTTAAAAGGATTATTATTGCCGCTTCCATAGACATCAGTGTGTATTTTACAAAGACTAATCACACTGGTGTGATCGTACACTTCAGGGACTGGCCAAGACTAATCACACCGGTGTGATCGTACACTTCAGGGACTGGCCAAGACTAATCACACTGGTGTGATCGTACACTTCAGGGACTGGCCAAGACTAATCACACTGGTGTGATCGTACACTTCAGGGACTGGCCAAGACTAATCACACTGGTGTGATCGTACACTCGTCCGCGCGAGTGAGAGTGTGTCCGCGCGAGTGAGAGTGTGTCCGCGCGAGTGAGAGTGTGTCCGCGTCCGCGCATGTGGGTGTCCGCGCGAGTGAGAGTGTCCGCGCGCGTGAGAGTGTGTCCGCGCGCTTGTGTGTCCGCGCGAGTGTTAGTGTGTGTGTCTGTGTGTCTCCGTGCAAGTGTGTGTGTGTGTGTGTGTGCGTGCGTGCGTGTGTCTCCCCGCGCGAGTGTGTGTGTGTGTGCGTGTGTCTCCCCGCGCGAGTGTGTGTGTGTCTCCGCACGAGTGTG
>NC_137100.1:3680947-3700947 GCF_949357685.1 Gobio gobio | reverse complement strand
ATTAGTTCATAGCAGAAGTCTTTACATGCAAAATGGAAGAACAAGTTGTCATAAAATGTCAAGCATATTTCTATACATTTCCATGAGACGTTCACATTTCTACTTTTGTTTTTCTGGGGGGTTTTTTCGTTGTGCTATGCAGTGCTGTCTTTTCCTTTCTGTATCGCAATGACATGGTCTGTCAACAAATTACAGTACAAACTGTAAAAGTGTAAATGTGAATCTTGTCCAGTCTCTTGCAATCAAACTCCCACATACACTGAGGTGTAACCTACAATTTACAATAATTGTCATCAAAACTTTAGCCATATTTACATCAGAACATCCCTCCAGTGTACACAGTTATATTGACAATATGACTTATTCTTATTCATTCACAATGACACAAGGACTTGTCATTCTGATGGCACTGACATGTTCATTGACACAAATATTTACTTTTGAGAGATGAACTAAGGATTTTGAGCAAGAGACTGGCTTTTGCAGGTCATCCATGGTGTTTTGCTATTTGTACGAATTGTTTTGAGAAATGCACTTACTATTTTGTAAATGTCGAGGATGATTCGAGAAATGTACCAAAGCGACTGAGAAAAACTGTAATATGGCGTTTGATTGCAGACGTTGGCAAATCTGAGCACATTTGAGACACTATTCTGAAACTCAAGACACATGTGAGATCGCTGGGGTTTTCTTAGGGTGCTTTCACACCTGTCTCATTTAGTTGGGTTGAATTGTACTAGAGTTGGTTTTCCCCTTTGGTGCGGTTGGTTTGGTCAGGTGTGAAAGATGCAATCGCACTAAAAGTGGACCAAACAAGTGTACGAGAGCTCCTTGAAGAGATGGTCTCGGGACGCTTTCAGACAAACTCTGGAGCGGGAGAACGGGATCCGACCTCGAACAGACCCAACTGCAAAAGTACTGCTCATTTTTGGACGAAACCAGCTGCCGTAGTCAGCTGTGCTGTGTATAATGGGATGAGGAAGTGTTTGTTGACAGTTTGCACTTTTGCATGGCAGCTCGCGGACAAACTTGGAGTAGTGAGGAGGGGCGGAGCCTCATAGAAATTTGGTCTGATGACCATATTAGGTTAGCCTGACGTTGTCATACTCAATTCTAGTCAGAATATGAGTCTGATGCTGCTCCGTTGGGCTGTGATTATGGGGCGTGTTTCAACCGAACCAGGAAAGACCTCAATTGGATAGACCCACAACCAATCAGAGCAACGGAGCGACGCATAACGTTAGTTGTCAAATGTCAACAGAACTCAACTGCACTGTGTTGCTATGTCCGCGGGTTGAAGCGACCCCAATTATGGGATATACAAACCCAGGAATGCGATTTTTAGCTGCCAGCCCTGCCAAAATAACACATATTTTACCCCCCAAATGCCTTTTTTTCCCAGAGAACCCCCCCTGGAAAGCTATTGGCTAGTTTTGAGGAACGTTAGCAATTGGGCGGGTTTTTTAAGTTTTTTAAAAACTTGGCAACCCTGTCTGCACGCACGCTGGAATAAGAAGCCTAACGTTAGAAGAAAAAGATGAGTGTAAACGATCTTTGCCGGTGTTGTAAAAAAAAGGATACACAGAGTACTTACCAACACGATCATCATTTCTGAGAGAAATAGTGAAGGTGAACTCATATACGAACAAGTTCTCCGTTTAGGATTAGAACAAATTCAACCCAAGCGCATTTGATGACGTGGGTGATTACGTTACTGTTTATCATCTGTCCATCATCGTCTAAAGCCCGCCCTGACAATTTCATTGGTCCGAACAGTTTCTGTTCGGGCATAATTACTTCTCTACCGATCATGTCCAGACCGAACTGCCCGAGTAAAAATGTTGTGGGCGGGGCTAAGTTCGGATGGCATCCAGGCTAATATTAGGTCCCAACTTTCGAAAACTCACAAGAACAACGCGATCTTCGCTTGAAGTGGTGCCGTTTGCAGGGCATTAGAACGTTGTTTTCAAGCCGCATCCGCGCTTCATTATAGAAATGTATTGTTTGCATATTGTAGTGTATACAAACAATGTAACGGATTAGGGATGAAACGATTAAAGGTTTCACGATAAACCACTATAAAATGTACTAACGGTTAGTAATATCGCTTAAAATTTAATTGTCATTAAAACCGCGTGTGATTATCACGATTTTAAAACTGGCGGTAAATATTTTGGCTTTTACAAAAGTCCTGAGGGAAACTTAATGGAAGATGGTCACCCTGTCTGCAGAACATGCAAGAAGAGAGTCGCTGGAATACGGGGAAACACGTCAAATCTGCGAACCCAAGGCAAGTGGACTTTGACCTCACCAAAACTACGTCTGGGAAATAATAACGTGAAGCTTTAGCCAAAGACGGACGAACAAGTTCAGACAAGACTAGAGTGACATTTAAGGGATAATAATAATCAGGGCTCGCCATTTGCCTGTGTATTTCGGCTGTGGCGTGTAACGTTAACACAGTCACTCACACTAGCCACTTTAGCGGTTGAACTTATTATAGTCTTCTCAAAAGCCATCTGTTATAATTGCGTTGCGCATTATAACCAACCACACGTGTTTCTATTGAGTTTATGAATGCAATGTCTAACAATCAGAGGCGTTCAGATTAGCCAGAGTTTTGTTCAGAGCCGCTCTCAAGCAGAGATGAACGTGCGATGTACGCACAAGATTCATTCATCATACAGTGATCGACTGTTTTTGTTCTATTTCAGCAGCGAAAATTGTTTCAAACAAACACAGCAGAGCCACAGTGCATCTGATATGACCGGCATAAAGTCGGCTTGACGTTCGAGATTCGCAAATTTAGGGACCGCCTCTAAAGTTACATACAACATTGGTATACACGTTTCTAACTTCTATAGCATTTGAAGAAAATGACTTTTTTGATATTTAATCTAATAAACTGTCAAATCATATGAAAATATGGATGCATTATTTCACTAGGATACTGTTTGGGCACTTACACAAAATATGCTAGATTTAAATGCGTCATAGCTGAACACTGATGAGAATATTGCTTGAGAATATATTTACAGAGATAATATTAGAGATCATATTTACACCAAATTATTATTATTTATGAGCTTTGCGTTGCTATTGACGACGGCCATTATAAGGAAGGAAATCCCACCGAATAGACCCCTTCAATGTTTGTAAATATCGTTGGATGCGCGCGCAGCATGGGGTCAGAAAAAATGACGGGGCTAATAGACCGGCATATTGTGTCAAACTATGCACAGTCTTTGACGCCACAGGACCGGGAACAATACTATGGAAAACTTGTTTTAGCTAATGGCGATTGTCTGCCTGATCCCGAGCTCCTAACAGAATGGGTTGACAACATTAGCAAGTGGCCAGATATTAACTGGCCCGCGATATACTGCTATCTGGTGGACAAGCCGAGTGTTTACACGCGCGAAAAACTAAGAGCCTACAAATCCCTAGACGCTTATAATTACGTAGTCTGTGGGCATGTCCAGACGGTTTTATATAGCGACATAGGCGATGATTTTTGTGTTTTAAAAGCGGAGGTTTTACCGAGCCAGCGCCAAGGGAAAAACACCTCTATGTATCAAGCCTGGGTTGTGATCAACAAGAGGGAATGCTACATCCATACTGCAAATTGCACCTGCATGGCAGGGTAAGTATTTATAATTGCACAAAAATACATTAAAAAAATACTCGTGCATGTCATTAAGAAACATAACATGGTTTGAACAGGCATACTTAGCAACACGAGCCTCTTTGATCGTAGCATTGTCCCAATCTGCCCGTTTAATAGCTTGCAGCCACAGAAGTCGTCTATTTTTTTTAAATGGATGAGATCCTGCAGGAATCCTGAAAAATTTGACTCCACAACTGGTACGATTTTCGCAGTTCACGACGCAACAAGTAGGCATTTTTTCTTGACGAGAAATTAACTGGTTGACACACACTTCAATGGGACGGAATTAACTTTCTGACCCCTGCGAACTGCGAATTTTCCCGTGACGTCACCCGTGAAGGGGTCTATAGAATCTATCTTAAAAAAAGTGCATAGAGCTGATTGATTTATTTGTTGTTTGTTGATTTTCAAATATAAAACTTGTTGAAATGTTTTCAGTGTGTGCATCTGTTCTTTTTGAACACTTTCATCTCATTTGAACAAAACCGTGATAATATTGATAACTGTGAAAATTTGGGTCACTATAATCGTGATGTTAAATTTCGATACCGTTTCATCCCTATAATAGATTATGGTCAGGGACAAAACCAGCCCGCACAGTCCCAGTTCAGGGAATACGCCATGGCCAATGAGTGATGTGGATGTCATCATGTGACTGCATTTTGGTTCGTTCAACTGGTTCGGACCAAAGCAATCAGTGTGGTGTGAACAGGAACCAAAAAAGCTGAAAAATGCTACAATGTATAATTATTTGCCCTTGGTTCGGACCAAATGAACCGAACCAGAGATGTGAAAGCACCCTTAGAAGACAAATGTTACTGAAGCCAAGGCTCTGTTCGCTCTCACTGATTGAAAAATGTTTTTCCTGCAGAAAACACTGATTTAACATGAATTGATAATTTTTTTTGTGCAAATGTAGTAAATCTAGGGTAGGGTAAAGTCTGTACCTGGTGGGTAAAATGCAGGAGGATAGGGCAGGTGATGAGGGATAAATCTAGCCTCCTGTGGGAACATGGTGGCGGGACCGGGCTGAAATCTGTACGGATATGGCTGGATGTTAGAGTAGAAAGGGGGCGCATCGCTGCGAGGGAAGATCCAGGAAGGAGGAGGGATCAGGCTTCGGTCAAACCCCTTCTGCTGATGGGATGTGTGCTGATATTGGTGTGCAGAACCTAAGGAATGAGTATGAAGAACCATTTGAGTAGCTTATAGAACATTCAAAGATTAAAAAGCTATTGAATTTCACCTGACCCATCCCACCTTGTTTTTTAATAGGTTGCAGAGACAATGGGTGGAGCTTGACGTCCAGCCCACCCTCACTGGACGTAATGGGTGGAGCTAGACAGTCTAACCACACCCTAACCCCACCCATATAACCCATAGACTGTAAAAAAGATGGACGCCCTTTCACTATCTTCTATTGGAGAAAAGTGAAACATAATAACAACTCATTATGCTGGTGTGAAATATACAGTTATGGAAATTTAAAGCTCCAATCTCCTCCTGAAAATCCCGGAAAAAAAATCCATTGGTGACAACTTCGCTCCGAGAAGCTGTCAATCCTGACAGTTCATTATGTTAGATCTTTATACACCACATAGTTATGTATATTATATGGCATTTCTGTCAATAGATCCTCATAAATACTCCACACTGCACCTTTAAATACATATTTCAAGAGTCTGTACTTTATCAGAGTGTTTTTCTTTGGACAATTTTTACTTCACTACATTCCAAAGCATAATATTGTACTTTTCACTACGTTTCGTTTAGAATATCATTTATTTCTAAATTACATTAAACCTGTTCTTACTTTTACTCGAAAGCGATCGAGCGATCACTTTTCAGGACGTGTGCGGCACGCTTGATATAACCCCATCACTAAACATAGCTCCACCCATGAGGTGCATGAGGTCAAGCTCCGCCCATTACATCCAGAGTGGCTCTGCAGTGACGGCACCCATTGATTTCCATAGGATTTTTTTCCCTTATATGGGAAGTCAATGGGTGCTGGTTACCCACATTCTTTAAAATATCATCTTTTGTGTTCAGCAGAAGACAGAAACTCATGCAGGTTTGGAATAACATGAGGGTGAGTAAATGATGACTTTGGGTGAACTATCCCTTTAAGACTGAGTTCGGATAGTCTAGTGGTGCAATTTTATATTATGCATTAGATTCGATTCGATTCGATTCAACTTTATTGTCATTACACAAGTACAGGTACAAGGCAACGAAATGCAGTTTAGGTCTAACCGGCCCTATTTGAAGTAGGGGTTGTGGAAGTGGTGCAGGCGTGTGTGTGTGTGTGTGTGTGTGTGTGAGCACCTGTACCTGTGCTGTTCTGAGACGGCTGATGGACTCGACTTGTGTGTGTGTGTGTGTGAGCACCTGTACCTGTGCTGTTCTGAGACGGCTGATGGACTCGACTCGGGTGTGTGTGTGTGTGTGTGTGAGCACCTGTACCTGTGCTGTTCTGAGACGGCTGATGTACTCGACTCGGGTGTGTGTGTGTGTGTGTGTGTGTGAGCACCTGTACCTGTGCTGTTCTGAGACGGCTGATGTACTCGACTCGGGTGTGTGTGTGTGTGTGTGTGTGTGAGCACCTGTACCTGTGCTGTTCTGAGACGGCTGATGGACTCGACTCGGGTGTGTGTGTGTGTGTGTGTGTGTGTGTGAGCACCTGTACCTGTGCTGTTCTGAGACGGCTGATGGACTCGACTCGGGTGTGTGTGTGTGTGTGTGTGTGTGTGTGTGAGCACCTGTACCTGTGCTGTTCTGAGACGGCTGATGGACTCGACTCGGGTGTGTGTGTGTGTGTGTGTGTGTGTGTGAGCACCTGTACCTGTGCTGTTCTGAGACGGCTGATGGACTCGACTCGGGTGTGTGTGTGTGTGTGTGTGTGTGTGTGTGTGTGAGCACCTGTACCTGTGCTGTTCTGAGACGGCTGATGGACTCGACTCGGGTGTGTGTGTGTGTGTGTGTGTGTGTGTGTGTGAGCACCTGTACCTGTGCTGTTCTGAGACGGCTGATGGACTCGACTCGGGTGTGTGTGTGTGTGTGTGTGTGTGAGCACCTGTACCTGTGCTGTTCTGAGACGGCTGATGGACTCGACTCGGGTGTGTGTGGGTGTGTGTGTGAGCACCTGTACCTGTGCTGTTCTGAGACGGCTGATGGACTCGACTCGGGTGTGTGTGTGTGTGTGTGTGAGTACCTGTACCGCTCTGAGACGGCCGATTGACTCGACTCGGGTGTGTGTGTGTGTGAGTACCTGTACCTGTGCTGTTCTGAGACGGCTGATGGACTCGACTCGGGTGTGTGTGTGTGTGTGTGTGTGTGAGTACCTGTACCTCGGCTGATGGACTCGACTCGGGTGTGTGTGTGTGTGAGTACCTGTACCTGTGCTGTTCTGAGACGGCTGATGGACTCGACTCGGGTGTGTGTGTGTGTGTGTGTGTGTGTGTGTGAGTACCTGTACCTGTGCTGTTCAGAGACGGCTGATGGACTCGACTCGGGTGTGTGTGTGTGTGTGAGTACCTGTACCGCTCTGAGACGGCTGATGGACTCGACTCGGGTGTGTGTGTGTGTGTGTGTGAGTACCTGTACCTGTGCTGTTCTGAGACGGCTGATGGACTCAACTCGGGTGTGTGTGTGTGTGTGTGTGTGTGTGTGTGTGTGAGTACCTGTACCTGTGCTGTTCTGAGACGGCTGATGGACTCGACTCGTGTGTGTGTGTGTGTGTGTGTGTGTGTGTGTGTGAGTACCTGTACCTGTGCTGTTCTGAGACGGCTGATGGACTCGACTCGGGTGTGTGTGGGTGTGTGTGTGTGTGTGTGTGTGTGTGTGTGTGTGTGTGTGAGTACCTGTACCTGTGCTGTTCTGAGACGGCTGATGGACTCGACTCGGGTGTGTGTGTGTGTGTGAGTACCTGTACCTGTGCTGTTCTGAGACGGCTGATGGACTCGACTCGGGTGTGTGTGTGTGTGTGTGTGTGTGTGTGTGTGTGTGTGTGTGTGTGTGTGTGTGAGTACCTGTATCTGTGCTGTTCTGAGACGGCTGATGGACTCGACTCGGGTGTGTGTGTGTGTGTGTGTGTGTGTGTGTGTGAGTACCTGTACCTGTGCTGTTCTGAGACGGCTGATGGACTCGACTCGGGTGTGTGTGTGTGTGTGTGTGTGTGTGTGTGTGAGTACCTGTACCTGTGCTGTTCTGAGACGGCTGATGGACTCGACTCGGGTGTGTGTGTGTGTGTGTGAGTACCTGTACCTGTGCTGTTCTGAGGCGGCTGATGGACTCGACTCGGGTGTGTGTGTGTGTGTGTGTGTGTGTGTGTGTGTGTGTGTGTGTGTGTGTGAGTACCTGTACCTGTGCTGTTCTGAGACGGCTGATGGACTCGACTCGGGGGTCGGCAGGTCACCTCCTCTCCAGCCTGGATCTTGGCCTTGTTACTGATGGTCAGCCTCTTCAGATGGACCAGAAGTTCTGGCCGGCCCTGTTTGAAGTAGGGGTTGTGGAAGTGGTGCAGGTTGTGTTGTCTGTCTTTGGGCAGCCCGTCGTTAAGCTTCCGGAAGCCGTACAGGTTGAGCTGGCGGATGAAGCTGGTGAAGTTGGTGGTCTTGAAGAGCTTAGCCTCTTGTTTGACCGGTGACAGCAGTTCGTCCTCGAAACGGTGCTGGTCCACAACCAAGCTTTCTCCATCTGGGCTCCAGAAGACCGACTTGTTCTGGGGATCGTTTGTCAAACGCCATAACTTAGCCGGAAAGTTATTGTAGTTTATGTGGACATTGAGAAGAGACTTTTCAAAGTCCATATCCATATTCAAATCAAACAATCTCTCGTTTCACGACCTGCAGATGATGGAAACTACATAAACATCACTATATATGTCACAAAAACAGTCATAAGTCACACGGAAACTATCAATTTTTCTTATATGCCAAAAATCATTCGGATATTTAGTAAAGATCATGTTCCGTGAAGATATTTTATAAATGTCATACCGTAAATATATCAAAAATGTATTATTATTAGTAGTATGCAGTGCTAAGGACTTCATTCGGACACCTTTAAAGCCGATTTTCTCAATATTTAGATTTTTTGTCCCCCTTATATTCCAGATTTTCAAATATTGTCCAATCCTAACAAACCACACATCAATGGAAAGCTTTTTTAATCAGCTTTTAGATTATATATACATCTTAATTTAAAAAAAAATACCCTTATGACTGGTTTTGTGGTCCTTGGTCACATATTACATCATTAGTTCATAATAGATAGATCTTAGATTTAATAGATCATTAGAAATATTAAACTGTAGTTAACTAGGCCTGTAATTAACATGAACTAACACGGAAGAATAGTTTTAAAGCAATATACATATTAATAGTCTATTATTTAATGGACCAGAGTTAACATGAAGTAACAGTTGTATTGGTATTAATGTTTAGGAAGATTAATAATAAATACAAATGTATTGCTCGTTGTTAACGGATGATTACTAATGAGAACTGTAAAGTGTTACAAAAATATTCAATATAGAAGTTGTCATTACACAACAACACATGTAGGCTAGTATACCATCCAAATCGATAAACTTTGATAATGAAAACTGATTAATTAATCGTGTCTTTGTATATATTTACCGTCTCCTCCCAGAACCGTTACTGGAACCGTTATGCGCGTTCACATAGAACACATTTAAACCGCATAAGAAGAGGCTCGCGCGACCTCAAAGACGTGGGCTAACGGCGACCTCTAGTGGCTATTGTGTGGTTTTGAAACCAATTAAATAAGTATTATGAAATAATTTGTGTTTCTATTCATTCTATCATTTCCATACCAACGATTCTGCGCTTTATATCCATTCCGAAACTCTTATTTTGTGTTCTTATTGGAACGTAGCAGCGCACTGGTCACAGACTACAGATTCATAATTAAAACAACAAGAATTATAATAAAATAAAATAAAACATACAACATAGTATATATAACAACAACATCCCACGTTATTTATAACAGTAAAAAAATAAAAATAACAAATATTTCTTGTCACGGTGGCGCGGCGCATATCAGTGACGTCATTACGCGTCGCCGAATGAATGTGCGGTTGTGGCTAGCGAACGCTAACAACAAAACATCTGCATCTATTGAGATTATTTGGTTTAATTTAAAATATATCGCATTAAAGCACAGGAATGTCCCTGGAGACTGTCCCGAAAGATCTGCGCCATTTGAGAGCGTGTCTTTTGTGCTCTCTTGTCAAGGTAAATGAGACATTAATGAGAACAGATGCTTGTATCATTGACATATTTACATGTTTACATAGAGAAGATAAGTATAGAGCAATATCATTAACTAAACGGGCTTGCCATGTTCAAAACATGAACAAATACTATAGTATATTGTGTTTTGGAACCATACTATAGTAAAGATACTACAGTAATTGTAGTATACCTCAGTATTTACTATAGTTAATACTACAGTATGCTTAGTATAAATTAAGTGTAGTAAATACTATGATATACTACGATTTACTGTAGTATCTAATATAGTATGGTTCAAAAACACAGTAATTTTACTATAATATACTATAGTATTTTTCCATGTGCGGACCATGGTACAATTTTGTTTATATAAACATTATTCTGCCTCTTACAGTCATAAAATGTACATTTATGCTGTTAGATATAGATATATACAGTCATATATAGGTAACTTTAAAAGTTAGTAGCAATAGTAACGATAATAACTTGTTAGATTGATAGTCATTGGTAGCATCACAATTACTCCTAGTAGTAACCTGTGACTGTGGCGAACTAAGAGAAATATGTTTTATTAACATCTCATCTTTTCTGATTTCAGACTATTGATCAGTTCGAGTATGATGGATGTGATAACTGTGAATCATACCTGCAGATGAAGGGCAATCGGGAGATGGTTTATGAATGCACAAGCTCTTCTTTCGATGGGTACGGTATGATGTTTATATAGGGCTGTCACTAATGATTATTTTATCGAGTAACCAGTCGATTATTTTGATGAGTAATTGGATATTTTTGTGTGGTAATAACAAACAGTAAAGGCTTATTGTAAAGGCAAACAATAGCCTTTACAATAACTTAAAATACACATATAATAGCAATAAGGCAATATTTCTGGTTCAAAAGCAAGTAATCATATGGTTTTATATAACAACATTATAAAAGTGCATCTATCCATCATAAACGTGCATCCATCCATCATAAAAGTGCATCCATCCATCATAAAAGTGTATCTATTCATCATAAAAGTGCATCCATCCATCATAAAAGTGCATCTATCATCATAAAAGTGCATCTATCCATCATAAAAGTGCATCTATCATCTTAAAAGTGCATCTATCCATCATAAAATTGCATCTATCCATCATAAAAGTGTATCTATTCATCATAAAAGTGCATCTATCCATCATAAAAGTGCATCTATCCATCATAAAAGTGCATCTATCCATCATAAAAGTGCATCTATCATCATAAAAGTGTATCTATTCATCATAAAAGTGTATCTATTCATCATAAAAGTGCATCTATCCATCATAAAAGTGCATCTATCCATCATAAAAGTGCATCTATCCATCATAAAAGTGCATCTATCCATCATAAAAGTGCATCTATCATCATAAAAGTGCATCTATCCATCATAAAAGTGCATCTATCCATTATAAAAGTGCATCTATCCATCATAAAAGTGCATCTATCATCTTAAAAGTGCATCTATCCATCATAAAAGTGCATCTATCCATCATAAAAGTGTATCTATTCATCATAAAAGTGCATCTATCCATCATAAAAGTGCATCTATCCATCATAAAAGTGCATCTATCCATCATAAAAGTGCATCTATCCATCATAAAAGTGCATCTATTCATCATAAAAGTGCATCCATCCATCATAAAAGTGCATCTATCATCATAAAAGTGCATCTATCCATCATAAAAGTGCATCTATCATCATAAAAGTGCATCTATTCATCATAAAAGTGCATCTATTCATCATAAAAGTGTATCTATTCATCATAAAAGTGTATCTATTCATCATAAAAGTGTATCTATTCATCATAAAAGTGCATCTATCCATCATAAAAGTGCATCTATCATCATAAAAGTGCATCTATCCATCATAAAAGTGCATCTATCATCATAAAAGTGCATCTATCCATCATAAAAGTGCATCTATCCATCATAAAAGTGCATCTATCCATCATAAAAGTGCATCTATCATCATAAAACAGTAAAACATAAAACATCATATCATCATGACAGTGTATCCATCCATTATAACAGTGCTCCATACGGCTCCAGGGGTTAATAAAGGCCTTCTGAAGTGAAGCCATGTGTTTTGTAAGAAAAATATCCATATTTATAATTTTATAAACTGTAATCACTAGCTTCCGATAGGTAACATCCAAAATAATAATATAAATTATATAATAATTAATTTTAAAATAATACAATTATAATGTAAAAATAATAATTAAAGTGCTTATTTATATTAAGCAAGCAGGGCATATATTTATATAATTGAATTGCAGCCTTTGTGAATTCACAGTAGCGCTATGTTATGATTTTTATGATGTTATGATTTTTATGATGTTATGATTTTTATGATGTTATGATTTTTAAGTTTTAATACATCGTGCAGCCTTAGAAACCGGTCTAATAATGCGGTTCATGGATTCTCGTCTGTGAGATGCGCCACTTCCGGCATTTTGCCGGTTAATCGACTTTCGGTTAACCGGTTATAAAATCGAGTTCTTGAATTTATTCGAGAAATCGTGACAGCCCTAGTTATAAAGGGATAGTTCACTCAAAAAATTTAAATGATCATCATTTACTCACCCTCAAGTTGTTCCAAACCTGTATGAGTTTCTTTGTTCTGCTGAACACAAAGGAAGATATTTGGATTAATGTTCGTAACCAAGCAGATCTCGGCAGCCCTTGACCACCATAGTGGGGGAAAAGAAATTCATACGGGTTTGGAACAACTTGAGGGTGAGTAAATAATGACAGGACTTTCATTTTTGCGTGAAATATCCCTTTAAATAGTCGTTTACTCTCCCTCATGTTGGTCTAAACCCGTATGGCTCTCCTGCTTTCTCCCAAGGACCATAAATAAATAGAATATGTGTTGATTCACACTTTTAAAAGCACCATGAAATAATCGACACCGCTTAAGAGAATCACACGGGTCTGGAAGGCTATGGGTGTGTTAGAGATGAATTATTCTTTGAAAGATCACTGACACACTTGTTGGATGTCATTTGACCACTTATGTGTGATGTCTTCTTTATTACAGTGTCATTGCCATGATGAGCCCAGAGGACAGTTGGGTGGCAAAATGGCAGCGAATCGGTGAGGATTTCAGTGCAGTTTACCTGTGCTTACCTTCACTTCATTACATACACTACAGAATCAGTTTGTTTCACAGTAGGGGTGGGCGAGCTTCACAAAATTTCATATCACGATCCTATAACAAACAATTACAATCCACGATCTTGAGATGTACTATCGAGAAAAGTCCATAGTTCCAGTCTGGATAATGGATTTGCACAACCTATTGTTTGAAAAAATATTAATAAAAAGAAAGTGCAGCCAACTGGACACCTAGTAAGTTTTTGCACACTAGGAATCATGTTTTTTCAAATAAAGGCAAGGTAACCTTCAGCGGGGAACTGAATATATAATACTCGTAATATAAAAGCAAATGCTATAATACTTTTTCATATACAGTTTACATTCTTTTTTTAAAGGTGCATGTAATTTTTCCGTCCGCTAAAGGTCGCCTGTTCAAAACAAAGGCGTAGTTTGATGGCAATCTTGGGACATGTGGTCTTCAGCTCACAGCCGGTGGGAAAGAATCGGGATTGGACTCGGGCAGAAATCATGTTGATGGGTGTGATTATTAACGTTACTGTAGTCTGAAGCATAGCGAGTGTTGTGGAGCTGAGGAACCGCTGGAGCGATTGTTATGCTGCGTTCACACTAGGGATCGACCGATATGGATTTTTTAGTGCCGATACCGATTTTTTTTCATCAGCCTTAGCCGATGAGCGATACGAGCTGCCGATTTTCTTGAGCCGATATTTGGAGCCGATACTGCTTTTGCTCCCTCAATTTACAACATAAAAATGATACAATGATCATGATGATAACAATTTAAAAATTAAAAAAGGAACATTTATTGAACTAAAAAAAAACAATATTTAACAAATAGTAAAAACAGGCGAGGTAGAACAAGAAAAAAAGATTTCAGTGGTGAAACTAAATTCTGAAAATAAATATTTAAGCATAAATAAAATAATTACACTATTGCGCACAGTATCAACAAGCAAGCAGCATAATAAAGTGCACACTGACTGTACTACACTTAAAACTTTTATACTCTTAAAACTATTTACAACCTAGTCATTTAATGCTTAGGTGCACTTAACTTAATCTCTTGAAAAAAATATCGGCGAACGCAGCAGCCTTTTATCGGCCGAAAATCGCGTCTAGTTAGACGCTTGAACATTTTGAATCCATTCGCGCGTATTTTGAATCCACAGCGAATTGGACATGTGTATAAATCGAGCGTTTGAAGCGAAATAGACGCGCATTCAAGGCGCTCCAGGAGAAATGTCATAAAACACCACTCTGCCTCTTTTCATGTTCATTAAAAATGTATATTAAACATTAATAGCCACACAAATGTGGTCCAGGCAACTCCTACAGTATCTTCACTGTAAATATCCTTAAAGTTATGAAACTTCTCTTTGCCCTCAGTCAAAACGATTTGGCAGACAACAAATTATAGATTCATGACACCAAAGATCGGCCGTTAGATCCACACAAGAGGAATTATAATATCTCATGTTTAACCACCACAGAGACATCAGAGCCAGCGGCAGACGTCTGAAGGACTGGCCGAGGAAAGGCTGCTCTCGCATCCACTGGAGCTCACAACTCCAAAAACACCAGATCACATGTTCAAATAGGCACTCTCTTTATAAATAAACCACAGATTTGAGCTTTAAACAACTACATTCTCACCTGAAAAAATCGTAAAACTACAAATTGTGACACAATAGTAGTATTTTTTAATTATGCAGGGTTTCTCATCACGTCACTGTACCACGTGACCGCAGCAAGCAGCTCCTGATTGGTTAACGCGGCGCGAATTGACGCCAAAGTTCAAATTTTTCAACTCGGGCGTCAGACGCAAATTCGCTTCAAACGCGTGAATGCACAAAAAGCACCACTTGTATCGCGCAAGACGCTCAATTTGCGTGAACTGGACGCACGAATGAGGCGATATCGTGCCCAGGACCTCCAGACGTGCGTCAACGCGCCTTTCCATTGACTTAACATTGAAATCACTCGCTCCTGATGCTCTGTTCGCGTTTGGTGTGAACGCAGCATTAATAAGATGAACACAACACACGCCTCGCGAGCAGCGGGACTTTTATTATGAAGCCACAGTCGCCGGCGCCACTTCCTCTCCTCCGCTCATGAGTGTGAGGTAACGCAGCTCTGTTGATCATATTACACACATCTGAGTGTGTTGATGATGGAATGACGTTACTAGGCCTGTCCTAGCTCCTGAAACTGCAATATTAAGGCG
This sequence comes from Gobio gobio, assembly GCF_949357685.1. Taxonomy (NCBI): domain Eukaryota; kingdom Metazoa; phylum Chordata; class Actinopteri; order Cypriniformes; family Gobionidae; genus Gobio; species Gobio gobio. Next base: position 3,685,644 of record NC_137100.1, on the reverse strand, counting down.
ACATTTCAAAATAAGAGTCCCGGTGTATTTCCAGCTGGTTTATAATTAAGTCACGCATTATATATTCGTTCTTGCTTACACAATAAACTGTATTTAATTTCATTCCCATTTAATTCATAGTCAGGAGGAAAGACCAGTATTTGACACATATTCAATAACGTATCAGGGTTATAATAGTTCACTAAAACCATTTAAAAAAATCTTTGTTACTTGAAATTAGATAAATGTTAACTGAAATTAAAAAAATGAATAAACAAACTTATTTGAAGCTTTAGCTTAACATGATATACTAACTAAAACAGAAATGTTTTAAAAAAATGCTATAAAATAGATGTTTTTAAAAACAAACAAAAAAGTGAATTGAGCTCTTTCGTGTATTTTTAATGTCAAAAACAAAATGATGTCAAAATGTCAGTTCAAGTGACAGTCGGTTATGTAATGCTTAAATGCTTTATGTATTACAATTTAACTAAACTAATCTACTGTAGATTTAGTCGACTAAAACTAGACTAAAACTAAAAACAATTCAGGTGACTATAATATGACTAAAACTAAATGGCATTTTAGTCAAAAGACTACGACTAAAACTAAATCAAAATTTGCTGTCAAAATTAACACTGGTAAGTACTCAACTGAACAAAATATATAACACTGGCCTTTGAATATTTTACTGAAAAATGTTACATACTGCACCTTTAACAGTTCCATCCAGTAACATATTAGACGCAACTGTTAAACGGAGACCATAAACTAATGCTGTCCAAATAAAAGCTATTACAAGGACATAAAATATTGCAATCTCTATGATTCGCTTGAAAAGTAGATCATGGACGTCTTCAAGATCGATCACGATATAAAATCGTCGTATTTCACAGTAATAAACAGGAAAATGTGAATGTTGCAAAGTTCATCCATTATGAGACAGACAAAAGTTTATACAGGATAATAGTTATTATAGTCATTATTCAGCTCAAGTCAGTTGATTGTTCAATATGAATGTACACCAATTATGAGTTCAGTTCGGCTATTAGCATCTGTTGTTATTCATCCCGAATCAGATTCACTTCAGTCCAATAATGTCCATGTGTTTTCTCAGGTAACTTCAAGCCGGGTGTCTATGCCGTGACGGTAACGGGACGGTTACCTCCAGGTCAGTGTCTGATTTTGATCTCGATTTGGCTCTCTCATGACAGCGTGTATTTTCAATCAAAAACGTTAGCATGTAAAGAATATCACTTTTAAATGGCTCACATGAGGCTGATTTTGTCCCATCTCAGGTGTGGTGAGAGAGCTGAAGAGCAGAGGCGTCATCTACAGGTCCAGAGACACGGCTGTTAAAACATGAACACTGCTTATGGATCACATGTTTGTAATGCCACACACACACACACACACACACACAGAATCAGCTGTTTTAGTGACCGCTGCCCTGCTATTCTCTGTTATTTCATTTATTGTCTTCTGATTTTCTTTTCTACTGGTGCATTTGATGATGGATTTGATTATTCCATGTAAAAGGATTTAAACATTAAAGTTTTTTGTGTTTTAAATATGGTCAGTCCTGTCATTTTAAGAGACAAAGGGTTCCAACGCAGTTTTTGGAAAAGCATGGAATTCGAAGCAAAGTATATAAAACCTATTTCGTTTTCTAAAAGGGAAAATTACGAGTTTGTTTTCGTGGTAGCTTTTTAGCGATTCTTTAGTGATCGTCAAACACGACACGGTTTATTCTCATGATATTCTAAGTATTGTATTACAGAGCCTCTAAAAAGACCTTTGCAAAAATAAAAAATCTACAGACTTTCGTGTGCGTAGGAGAAACCATTAAACTTAGCATATAGGCTAATGCACACTGAGACACATTTTGCACCAGATGCGCTAGATTAGACATTAGGCCTTGATATTGGATATTACTACCCTAAAGAAAGACACATTTTGAACACTTTTTTTATAGTATCAGTCTTTTTTATAGACCCTTGAACTTGCCAAATAGGCCAATGCACACCGCCGAATTGTGCCGTCATGCCATTTCGTGTCATGGTTTCTCCGCCGCCACAGAGGATGCGCTAGATTGGACATTAGGCCTTGATATTAGAGGGACTATCCTAAAGAAAAGACAAATTTTGAACACTCTTTTACAGTATCAGTCTTTTTTTATAGACCCTTGAACTTGGCAAATAGGACTACGCACACGGCCGTATTGTGCCATCAGCCCATTTCATGGTGTGGTTTCTCCGCCGCCACAGAGGATGCGTTAAATTGGACATTAGATGTTGATATTAGAGGTACTACCCTAAGGAAAGCCACATTTTTAACACTCTTTTACAGTATCAGTCTTTTTTTATAGGCCCTTGAACTTGGCAAATAGGCCAATGCTCACAGCCGTATTGAGCCATCAGCCCATTTCATGGTGTGGTTTTTTGGCCACTAAAGAGGATGCGTTAAAGCAGACCTAAGTACTTGAAATAAGATGTACTGCCCTAACGAAAGCCAAATTTTGAACACTTTTTTTACAGTATCAGTCTTTTTTATAGGCCCTTGAACTTGGCAAATAGGACAATGCACACAGCCGTATTGTGCCATCAGCCCATTTTGTGTCATGGTTTCTCCGCCGCCAAAGAGGATGCATTAAATTGGACATTAGATGTTGATATTAGAGGTACTATCCTAAAGAAGAGACAAATTTTGAACACTCTTTTACAGTATCAGTCTTTTTTTATAGACCCTTGAACTTGGCAAATAGGCCAATGCTCACAGCTGTATTGCGCCATCAGCCCATTTTGTGTCATGGTTTCTCCGCCGCCACAGAGGATGCGTTAAATTGGACATTAGATGTTGATATTAGAGGTAATACCCTAAGGAAAGCCACATTTTTAACACTCTTTTACAGTATCAGTCTTTTTTTATAGACCCTTACACTTGGCAAATAGGCCAATGCTCACAGCCGTATTGAGCCATCAGCCCATTTCATGGTGTGGTTTTTTGGCCACTAAAGAGGATGCGTTAAAGCAGACCTAAGTACTTGAAATAAGATGTACTGCCCTAACGAAAGCCAAATTTTGAACACTTTTTTTACAGTATCAGTATTTTTTACAGACCCTTGAACTTGGCAAATTGGCCAATGCACACAGCCGATTTGCGCCATCAGCCCATTTCGTGTCATGGTTTCTCCGCCGTCACAGAGGATGCGTAAAATTGAACATTTGACGTTGATATTAGAGGGACTATCCAAAGGAAAGACTAATTTTGAACACTTTTTTTTACCATATTAGTCTCTTTTTATAGACCCTTAAATTTGGCAAGTAGGACAATGCTCACACACTGAAAAAAATGATTTGTTGAATTTACTAAAAAAAAATTATCATAAGTGGTCGCAATCAATTTATTTTATCTCAATTTAAACAAAAACACATGCAATTCCCGTAAAACCAATTCATTTTTTTTAAATTAAAATCAAAAAACTACATTTAAACGAGCACAAATTAATTATGCTTAATTTAATCGGGCCATAATAATTTTTTTCAGTGCAGTCGTATTGCCCCATCAGCCCATTTCATGTCATGGTTTCTCCACTGCCACAGATAATGCTTTAAATTGGACATTAGACATTGATATTAGAGTTACTACCTTAAAGAAAAGGCAAATTTTGAACACTTTTTTTTATTGAACTTGAAGCCGTATTGAGCCATCAGCCCATTTCATGGTGTGGTTTCTTGGCCGCTAAAGAGGATGCGTTAAAGCAGAACTAAGTACTTGAAATAACATGTACTGCCCTAACGAAAGCCCAATTTTGAACACTTTTTTTTACAGTATCAGTCTTTTTTATAGACCCTTGATCACCACCTTATTGTGCCATTAGCCCAATTCGTGTCATGGTTTCTCCGCCGCCACAGATGATGCATTAAATTGGACATTAGACATTGATATTAGAGGAACTACCCTAAGGAAAGCCACATTTTGCACAAAAAGATCTATTAGTTCATGAGCATCTATGTTCTCGTTTTCTTCATAATACGATGGCAGTGACGCACAAAAAGGTTGTAGCATATAAAACTAGAAATTGTAATGCAATAAGCATGCAAAATATTAGTTTCACGAGGGCATGCAAATCAGGGTGTGTTGTCACTTCGAGAAAATCAATGAGAAAATCCCTGGGAAAATACAAATATTCACAGATGACTGCAATATATACCAGACATAAAGCTGAAAATAATGCTGGATGAGCTATTTATGTTACATAGGGTTTGAAAATTTGAGTCTGGAGAAGTGTAGGAGCCCTGAAGACACCACAAGAGGGCGCTGTCGCTCCTCAAACTCCTGATAAAGCCATCATGAACACACAAATCACACACTTATATGGTAGGGGAAAACAGTAAGTGACAAAAGTAGTGTGAAGCGCAGGCAAAAATGACCTACTTCCAGTCTGAAGTGTGCATACGATGGACACTTCTATCCCATGAGGCCACAGGAGATAACACAGCAAATGTAGTACGTCCAGATAACTATATAGAACACACTTTTGAACTCAATTTTATTAGGACAGGAGTGCTGCTACTTACATAAGCGGCTGGATTTGGAGGAACCCAAGACACACTTAGGGGCCGTTTATAAGACTAAAAACGGAAAAGTTCAAGCTTACCTGAGCCTGCAGATTTCTTCATGACGGCCTATCTTTGATCATGTAAGAGTGAAGACTT
>NC_137100.1:3665947-3675947 GCF_949357685.1 Gobio gobio | reverse complement strand
ATGGATTCGATACGCTCCGAACCACTGAATCGACTCATGGATTCGATACGCTCCTAACCGCTGAATCGACTCGCTGATTCGATACGCTCCGAACCACTGAATCGACTCGCTGATTCGATACGCTCCGAACCACTGAATCCACTCGCTGATTCGATACACTCCGAACCACTGAATCGACTCGCTGATTCGATACGCTCTGAATCGCTGTACCGACTCGCTGATTCGATACGCTCCGAACCACTGAATCGACTCGCTGATTCGATACTCTCCGACCCACTGAATCGACTCGCTGACTTGATACGCTCTGAACCACTGAATCGACTCGCTGATTCGATACGCTCCGAACCACTGAATCGGCTTGCGGATTCGATACACTCCGAACCACTGAATCGACTTGCTGATTCGATACACTCCGAACCGCTGAATCAACTCGCTGATTCGATACACTCCGAACCGCTGAATCGACTCGCTGATTCGATACTCTCCGACCAACTGAATCGACTCGCTGACTTGATACGCTCTGAACCACTGAATCGACTCGCTGATTCGATACGCTCCGAACCACTGAATCGGCTTGCTGATTCGATACACTCCCAACCACTGAATCGACTCGCTGATTTGATACACTCCTAACCGCTGAATCGACTCGCTGATTCGATACGCTCCTAACCACTGAATCGACTCGCTGATTCGATACGCTCCGAACCACTGAATCGGCTTGCTGATTCGATACACTCCGAACCGCTGAATCAACTCGCTGATTCGATACACTCCGAACCGCTGAATTGACTCGCTGATTCGATACACTCCGAACCACTGAATCGACTCGCTGATTCGATACACTCCGAACCGCTGAATTGACTCGCTGATTCGATACGCTCCGAACCACTGAATCGACTCATGGATTCGATACGCTCCTAACCGCTGAATCGACTCGCTGATTCGATACGCTCCGAACCACTGAATCGACTCGCTGATTCGATACACTCCGAACCACTGAATCGACTCGCTGATTCGATACGCTCTGAATCGCTGTACCGACTCGCTGATTCGATACGCTCCGAACCACTGAATCGACTCGCTGATTCGATACTCTCCGACCCACTGAATCGACTCGCTGACTTGATATGCTCTGAACCACTGAATCGACTCGCTGATTCGATATGCTCCGAACCACTGAATCGGCTTGCGGATTCGATACACTCCGAACCGCTGAATCGACTTGCTGATTCGATACACTCCGAACCGCTGAATCAACTCGCTGATTCGATACACTCCGAACCGCTGAATCGACTCGCTGATTCGATACTCTCCGACCCACTGAATCGACTCGCTGACTTGATACGCTCTGAACCACTGAATCGACTCGCTGATTCGATACGCTCCGAACCACTGAATCGGCTTGCTGATTCGATACACTCCGAACCACTGAATCGACTCGCTGATTTGATACACTCCTAACCGCTGAATCGACTCGCTGATTCGATACGCTCCTAACCACTGAATCGACTCGCTGATTCGATACGCTCCGAACCACTGAATCGGCTTGCTGATTCGATACACTCCGAACCGCTGAATCAACTCGCTGATTCGATACACTCCGAACCGCTGAATTGACTCGCTGATTCGATACACTCCGAACCACTGAATCGACTCGCTGATTCGATACACTCCGAACCGCTGAATTGACTCGCTGATTCGATACGCTCCGAACCACTGAATCGACTCATGGATTCGATACGCTCCGAACCACTGAATCAACTCATGGATTCGATACGCTCCTAACCGCTGAATCGACTCGCTGATTCGATACGCTCCGAACCACTGAATCGACTCGCTGATTCGATACGCTCCGAACCACTGAATCGACTCGCTGATTCGATACGCTCCGAACCACTGAATCGACTCGCTGATTCGATACACTCCGAACCACTGAATCGACTCGCTGATTTGATACGCTCTGAATCGCTGTACCGACTCGCTGATTCGATACTCTCCGACCCACTGAATCGACTCGCTGACTTGATACGCTCTGAACCACTGAATCGACTCGCTGATTCGATACACTCCGAACCACTGAATTGACTCGCTGATTCGATACACTCCGAACCACTGAATCGACTTGCTGATTCGATACACTCCGAACCGCTGAATCAACTCGCTGATTCGATACACTCCGAACCGCTGAATCGACTCGCTGATTCGATACTCTCCGACCCACTGAATCGACTCGCTGACTTGATACGCTCTGAACCACTGAATCGACTCGCTGATTCGATACGCTCCGAACCACTGAATCGGCTTGCTGATTCGATACACTCCGAACCACTGAATCGACTCGCTGATTTGATACACTCCGAACCGCTGAATCAACTCGCTGATTCGATACACTCCGAACCACTGAATTGACTCGCTGATTCGATACGCTCCGAACCACTGAATCAACTCACGGATTCGATATGCTCCGAACCACTGAATCAACTCACGGATTCGATACGCTCCGAACCGCTGAATCGACTCATGGATTCGATACGCTCCTAACCGCTGAATCGACTCGCTGATTCGATACGCTCCGAACCACTGAATCGACTCGCTGATTCGATACGCTCCGAACCACTGAATCGACTCGCTGATTGGATACGCTACGTACCGCTGAATCGACTCACGGATTCGATACGCTCCGAACCACTGAATCGACTCATGGATTCGATACGCTCCGAATCGCTGTACCGACTCGCTGATTCGATACGCTCCGAACCACTGAATCGACTCGCTGATTCGATACTCTCCGACCCACTGAATCGACTCGCTGATTTGATACGCTCTGAACCACTGTACCGACTTGCTGATTCGATACGCTCCGAACCACAGTACCGACTCGCTGATTCGATACTCTCCGACAAATTGAATCGACTCGCTGATTTGATACGCTCTGAACCGCTGAATCGACTCGCTGATTCGATACGCTCTGAACCGCTGAACCGACTCGCTGATTCGATACGCTCCGAACCGCTGAATCGACTGTCTGATTCGATACGCTCTGAACAGCTGAACCGACTCGCTGATTCAATACACTCCGAACTGCTGAATCGACTCGCTGATTCGATACGCTCTGAACCGCTGAATTGACTCGCTGATTCAATACACTCCGAACCGCTGAATTGACTGGCTGATTCGATACGCTCTGAACCGCTGAATTGACTCGCTGATTCGATACGCTCTTAACCGCTGAATCTACTCGCTGATTCGATACGCTCCGAACCACTGAATCGACTAGCTGATTCGATACGCTCCGAACCACTGAATCGACTCGCTGATTCGATATGCTCCGAACCACTGAATCAACTCGCTGATTCGATACGCTCCGAACCACTGAATCGACTCGCTGATTCAATACACTCCGAACCGCTGAATTGACTGGCTGATTCGATACGCTCTGAACCGCTGAATTGACTCGCTGATTCGATACGCTCCTAACCGCTGAATCTACTCGCTGATTCGATACGCTCCGAACCACTGAATCGACTAGCTGATTCGATACGCTCCGAACCACTGAATCGACTCGCTGATTCGATATGCTCCGAACCACTGAATCAACTCGCTGATTCGATACGCTCCGAACCACTGAATCGACTCGCTGATTCGATACACTCCGAACCACTGAATCGACTCGCTGATTCGATACACTCCGAATCGCTGAATCGACTCGCTGATTCGATACGTTCCGAACCGCTGAATCGACTCGCTGATTTGATACCCTCTGAACCACTGTACCGGCTCGCTGATTCGATACTCTCCGAACCACTGTACCGACTCACTGATTCGATACGCTCCGAACCGCTGAACCGACTCGCTGATTCAATACACTCCGAACCGCTGAATCGACTGGCTGATTCGATATGCTCTGAACCGCTGAACCGACTCGCTGATTCAATACACTCCGAACCGCTGAATCGACTGGCTGATTCGATACGCTCTGAACCGCTGAATTGACTCGCTGATTCAATACACTCCGAACCGCTGAATTGACTGGCTGATTCGATACGCTCTGAACCGCTGAACCGACTCGCTGATTCAATACACTCCGAACCGCTGAATCGACTGGCTGATTCGATACGCTCTGAACCGCTGAATTGACTCGCTGATTCAATACACTCCGAACCGCTGAATTGACTGGCTGATTCGATACGCTCTGAACCGCTGAATCGACTGGATGATTCGATACGCTCTGAACCGCTGAATTGACTCGCTGATTCAATACACTCCGAACCGCTGAATTGACTGGCTGATTCGATACGCTCTGAACCGCTGAATTGACTCGCTGATTCAATACGCTCCGAACCGCTGAATTGACTCGCTGATTCAATACACTCCGAACCGCTGAATTGACTGGCTGATTCGATACGCTCTGAATCGCTGAATCGACTCGCTGATTCGACTCGCTGATTCGATACGCTCTGAACCGCTGAATCAACTCGCTGATTCAATACATTCCGAACCGCTGAATCGACTCGCTGATTCGATACACTCCGAACCGCTGAATCGACTCGCTGATTCAATACTCTCCGAACCGCTGAATCGACTCGCTGATTCGATACACTCTGAACCGCTGATTCGACTCGCTGATTCGATACACTCCGAACCGCTGAATCGACTCGCTGATTCAATACTCTCCGAACCGCTGAATCTACTCGCTGATTCGATACTCTCTGAACCGCTGAATCGACTCGCTGATTCGATACTCTCCGAACCACTGAATCGACTCGCTGATTCGATACTCTCAGAACCGCTGAATCGTCTCGCTGATTCGATACGCTCTGAATCACTGAATCGACTCGCTGATTCGATACGCTCTGAACCGCTGAATCGACTCGCTGATTCGATACACTCTGAACCGCTGAATCGACTCGCTGATTCGATACTCTCTGAACCGCTGATTCGACTCGCTGATTCGATACTCTCCGAACCGCTGAATTGACTCGCTGATTCGATACTCTCCGAACCGCTGAATCGACTCGCTGATTCGATACGCTCTGAATCGCTGAATCGACTCGCTGATTCGACTCGCTGATTCGATACTCTCCGAACCGCTGATTCGACTCGCTGATTCGATACGCTCTGAATCGCTGAATCGACTCGCTGATTCGACTTGCTGATTCGATACTCTCTGAACCGCTGAATCGACTCGCTGATTCGATACTCTCTGAACCGCTGAATCGACTCGCTGATTCGATACTCTCCGAACCGCTGAATCGACTCGCTGATTCGATACTCTCCGAACCGCTGAATCGTCTCGCTGATTCGATACGCTTTGAATCGCTGAATCGACTCGCTGATTCGACTCGCTGATTCGATACACTCTGACCCGCTGATTCGACTCGCTGATTCGATACACTCCGAACCGCTGAATCGACTCGCTGATTCAGTACTCTCCGAACCGCTGAATCGACTCGCTGATTCGATACTCTCTGAACCGCTGATTCGACTCGCTGATTCGATACTCTCTGAACCGCTGATTCGACTCGCTGATTCGATACTCTCCGAACCGCTGAATCGACTCGCTGATTCGATACTCTCCGAACCGCTGAATCGACTCGTTGATTCGATACGCTCTGAATCGCTGAATCGACTCGCTGAATCGACTCGCTGATTCGATACTCTCCGAACCGCTGATTCGACTCGCTGATTCGATACTCTCTGAACCGCTGATTCGACTCGCTGATTCGATACTCTCCGAACCGCTGAATCGACTCGCTGATTCGATACTCTCCGAACCGCTGAATCGACTCGCTGATTCGATACGCTCTGAATCGCTGAATCGACTCGCTGATTCGACTCGCTGATTCGATACTCTCCGAACCGCTGATTCGACTCGCTGATTCGATATGCTCTGAATCGCTGAATCGACTCGCTGATTCGACTCGCTGATTCGATACGCTCCGATCCACTGAATCGACTCGCTGATTCGATACACTTCATGAATCAGTGTTTTGAAATCGGTTAGCACCATATAAATCGTTATTTAGTTTGTTTTGGCGCATCAAAAATATTCTCGTGGCTTTATAATATTAATATTGAACCACTGTCCTCACATGGACTGATTTAAATATGTGTTTAGTAAATTAATGGATCTTGAGAGTGTAAATGCAGGCCTCACTGAGCCTTCAGATTTCAACACTAATATCTTCATCTGTGTTCTGAAGATGAACGGAGGGCTTACGGGTGTGGAACGGCATGAGGGTGAGGAATAAATCACATTATTTACATTTTTGGGTGAACTAACCCTTTAAGATTGTAAAAATATTTCACAATTTTTGTTTTTACTGTATTTTATATCAAATAAATGCAGCCTCTGTGAGCAAAAACATGCATATAATATGTCAAATATCACGTTCTTGACATGTTTCATGACATTCACAAACATTAGCTATATATCATACAGCTGTGAACTGATCTCAAGTCAGCGACTTATGACGGGCTTCATTGTCTATACAAACGAAGAAGAGAAAGTTAAATGTAGTAAAGGAAACTCAAGAGTGAAAGTACGGCTTCTCATTAAAACCCTGACAGAAATAACCAGAGGAACACATGTCAGAGGAATGCTTCATTAGGCACTTCAGATCACAGTTTTTGGTAAAGTGTCATTTTTACACATGTGACCCTGCGTCTCACGTGTGTGTTTGTGGCAATAGCCAACAATGCATTATGGGGCAAAAATTATCCCTTTTTATTTAATGCCAAAAATCATTAGGATATTATGTTCCGTGGAGATATTTTGTAAATGTCCAACCATAAATATATCTCAAATGTATTATTATTATTATTATTAGTAGTAGTAGTAGTAGTAATATACATTGCTAAGGCATTCATCTGGACAACCCTTCTAGGGTCTTCAGGGTCGTTTCTGACCCCAGAGGACGTTTGCTCAAAATAAAATAAAAATTCCCCTTTGTCCAAATGGCATGAGACTTTGTACGGTTGTCAACACTCTCTAGATCAACAAATAAAAAATAATTGTATTGAGATCTGTTATGTTCGTGTGACAAAAACAAGTCACACTCTGGAGACCTCGCTTAGAAAATCGACAAAATTCATCCTCAAACAGAAACAACGCAGAATACGCTATACAGAAATGATGTGGCACACTTCCAACAATGCATAAAACCTCCACAATGCAAAATGATCATGCTCACACACACACACACACACACACACACACACACACACACACACACACACACACACACACACACACACACACACACACACACACACACACACACACACACAGGAATACATTTGTTATTGCTGTTCAGTTCATTGCATTTTGATGTTCATGTTGTGTATTTTTTACTCAATATGTGATATAACTGTTCATTTCTGCTAATGTTTGTTCTGTTACAGTTAGTAACTGAAGTGTAGATTGAATTTGTTGAATTATAAGAAAATCAGATGTTTAAAATAAATGATAAACTCTAAAGAAACTCCAACTTTTCTCTTGTTCAGGTTTGATTATAATCGTAATGTAACATCATTGAAAAAAAAGATTTTTTTAGTACAAAAAGATGGTAAACTGTGACAAAATTAATTAATTTTAATTGTTATAATTGTGATTCCATAACATTTAGATGTGAACTGAAAAATACTTGTGAAAAGATGTCTTTACATAGCAAATAGTGGAGCTCTGCAGCCGTTTACTGGTTTTATTTTTTTATTTTACTGTATTTTCCAAAAGATTGGCAAAAATCTTACACTAAACCATGTTAAATTATCCATGTTATCCCCATGAATGAAAGTTAGAAATGTGGGTCTTTTATAAAGTGAATTTTACATAAAAATCTGATTTTGTGTGAAAATCCATTAAAAAATATATATTTTAATTTATTTAAATAATTTATTTTTATTTTTATAAATACTCCAAAAACTGCACAGGTGTTGAGTAAAAACATTAATAAACAGAGTCAAATTACATTTGTTCTAAAAAAAACTATTGTTTTGTTACAAAATTGCATTTTGAGTGTAATTCCCAAACGAAGACCGTACTTAAAGGAGATTTTCTCAATATTTAGATTTTTTTGCACCCTCCAGATTTTCAGTTGTATCTCAGCCAAATATTTTGCTATCCAAACAAAACCATACATCAATGGAAAACTTATTTATTCAACTTTCAGATGCATACACTCTAAAAAAAAAGGCTCGTAATCATAGGGGAACCTTTATTAGTGCTATATAGCACCAATTTTGGTGCTTCAGTGGTTCTTCAGCGGTTCTTCAGAGGTGCTATATAGCACCTTAGTCAAAGAACCGGTGAAGAACCGCTGAAGAACCGCTGAAGAACCTCTGAAGAACCGCTGAAGAACCGGTGAAGAACCTCTGAAGCACCAAAATTGGTGCTATATAGCACTAAAAAAGGTTCCCCTATGATTACGAGCCAAGAACCATTTTTGGTGCCATATAGAACCTTTTTTTTTTTTAGAGTGTAAGAAAATAGACCATTATGACTGGTATTGTGGTCCAGAGTCACATATATTACATGTACTTACCATACACTCTAAAAAAAAAAAGGTTCTATATTGCACCAAAAATGGTTCTTGGCTCGTAATCATAGGGGAACCTTTTTTAGTGCTATATAGCACCAATTTTGGTGCTTCAGAGGTTCTTCAGCGGTTCTTCACCGGTTCTTCAGAGGTTCTCCAGCGGTGCTTCAGTGGTTCTTCACCGGTTCTTTGACTAAGGTGCTATAGCACCTCTGAAGAACCGCTGAAGAACCACTGAAGCACCAAAATTGGTGCTATATAGCACTAAAAAAGGTTCCCCTATGATTACGAGCCTTTTTTTTAGAGTGTAATAATTAACCCTAACTCAACCAAACCCTACCCTAACCCTTATAGTAAGTGCATGTAGTAATATATAATTACACTGACACCTTACCATAAAGTATTTATATATATATATATAGCACTAAATCAGATCCATTTGAAAAGCACTCGATCGCTGAAGATTCTCAATGGAATTTCTGACGGTTCTTCTATCAGAAAAACAAGAGCTCGTTTAGATTCAAACACGTTTGGGCGGGAAAGCAGGTGAACTCTCCTTCCCTCCTCAGTTGTGTGAGCTGTGCCGGTTTTAACCACAGATTCATAACAGCGGCTCACTATGTAGGCTGAGCGTGTGCACTTCAAAGTGTTTCAGTTTTGCACCCGAGTTTACGCCCGAAAACACAGTGCAAAAACACCCACTCACAGCCAGCTCACATTCAAGAATCAGTCAGTCAGCACACAAGCAAAACCATCCACACACACACTCATAAATGTGCATATTAATGCTTCAACTAATAATCCACCCTGACAGAACGTCACTAGTATGACACACGCCTTCTTTATGTCTTATTTGGGAATCATAATTGCACATAAATTCTAGTTTTAGAGAATATGAGAGCTCGCTGAAGCTAGATCAAGCATGACACCTGGAATAAAATGACTAACAAAGCTGAGTTCGTAAGCTCGATTGATAATCAAATGAGAAAGATTTGAAGCTGAGATCCGCATCACTTCCTGTTTGGTGCTCAACCGTCGAGTCCCGTGCCTCGTCACACTCCGTTTGACCTGATTAAAGCTCACACTGATCTCCACACCCAGAGCATTCACACACAAATTGCTTGTGCAAATAATTACAAAGAAATGGCGAGGAACACGTTGACATTTTGCAGTAGAAAAAACTCAAAAAATATGTTTAGTGCAAGGATCAGCTCAGCTTGAACATCAGGATTGTTTTTGTTTTTGAATAAAAGGAGAGTTCATAATCAGCTCCTGATATCTGAATCACTTCCGACTGAAATATCATTTATCAAGCCAACATTATTAATCATGATGTTACATCATATCCTCTGGAGGGAGGAAACACACAAACACATGCACATAAACACACTCTCACATACTCTCTCTTTCTCTCTCACACACACTATCTTTCTGGGGAATCTCCATTGATGGAATGGTTTTTG
>NC_137100.1:3623447-3663447 GCF_949357685.1 Gobio gobio | reverse complement strand
ACACACACACACACACAAACACAAACACACCACCCTAAACCTACTTCTCACACAGACACACACACACACGCGCGCGCACGTGTTTAGTTGGTCAATCACACAGGATTTCTGCGTGTCTCTTAAAGTCTTAATTTGGCCCTACACAAATGAAGGCCCTGAAATGGTCTTAACTCAGAGCAGAAAGTCTTCAATTGCAAAAAATTAATGTCTTTCTCAACATTTTGTCCAGTTTTCCAATACAAATATCTAAACAAGTTTAAATAAAGATTCGTTTTAGGGATGCATGATATATCAGCCACCATATCTCTATCAGCCAATATATGTTCATTTTTAATGTTATCGGCCCGATAAGAAAATATGGCCGATATATTAAAGCCGATATATAATGCGCAGTGTTCATCGAGATGGGTTTGAATTGCTTGAGTCAGTCATATCAGCTCTATCAAATTATAACTGAGTGTTTGGGATGTGGATTTTAATGGGGAGACTTTAGTTTTTTGCTCTCAAAAATGATATAATAATTTGGGTTTAGATTTAACGCCGCATACTTCGGTTTTCAGCTTTCAAATATAAGAGTTATTGTTATCGGACAAAATTTTCATATCGGTGCTTCCCTAATAAATTTACTTGAGCTACAAATGTAAAATTAAGAATTACATTTATTTTTATAAAATCAAGTGATTTATGCTTAAAACGACAACAAATATCTGTCAAAACTTCATTTTATTCCTTATTTCATTTACCTGGTCTTAAAAAGGTCTTACATTTTCCTTCATAATCTGCAGAAACCCTGATCACAGGACGTTCATTGATCATCTCACGATCTGTGTGTGTGTGTGTGTGTGTGTGTGTGTGTGTGTGTGTGTGTGTGTGTGTCAACCACACAAGCTTCAGTGTATAGTCAGAATGTGAGCTCATGGCCGCTTCCTTCAGGAGGACAGTCACTTCTCTATCCACACGTCTGTCTGAGCCGCTATTGGCCGGTTCCTTATATGTCCATATTTGGAGGCGTCACTACTGAGTGCAGATGAATGATTTGAACTACAGTTTGATAAATGTGAGTGAACAAACTCAAACACACACACACACACACACACACACACACACACACACACACACACACACACACACACACACACACACACACACACACACACACACACACACACACTAACTGAACGATTAGAACTACTGTTTGATAATTGTGAGTGAACAAAGTCAAACACACACACACACACACACACACACACACACACACACACACACACACACACACACACACACACACACACACACACTAACTGAACGATTTGAACTACTGTTTGATAAATGTGAGTGAACAAACTCACACACACACACACACACACACACACACACACACACACACACACACACACACACACACACACACACACACACACACACACACACACACACACACACACACACACACACACTCACACACACACACACACACACACACACACACACACACACACACACACACACACACACACTAACTGAACGATTAGAACTACTGTTTGATAATTGTGAGTGAACAAAGTCAAACACACACACACACACACACACACACACACACACACACACACACACACACACACACTAACTGAACGATTTGAACTACTGTTTGATAAATGTGAGTGAACAAACTCAAACACACACACACCCCCACACACACACACACTAACTGAACGATTTGAACTACTGTTTGATAAATGTGAGTGAACAAACTCAAACACACACACACACACACACACACACACACACTAACTGAACGATTTGAACTACTGTTTGATAAATGTGAGTGAACAAACTCAAACACACACACACACACACACACACACACACACACACACACACACACACACACATACACACACACACACACACACACACACACACACACACACACACACACACACACACACACACACAACACACACACACACACACACACACACACTAACTGAACGATTTGAACTACTGTTTGATAAATGTGAGTGAACAAACTCATTACCACAATACTAGAGTGGTTTCCTGAGTTAAAAAAGTGCTTCTGTGCATTGTTTTAAGCCACCATGAAATCAAAATGAAAATTTTTTCCTTTGTTTTTATGGAATATTGCAGTATTTATTATACATGATTTATCCGTGCACATCATTTTTTTATTTTTTATTCATGTGCCTTTAATCTTTGATACCAATCTTTCATTTGAAAGCCACATTTCTAGCATCTGTAAAACCGCATTCTTCCATCTTAAAAATATATCTAAATTACGACACACACCGATCAGGCATAACATTATGACCGGTGAAGTGAATAACACCTGTTAGTGGGTGGGATATATTAGGCCGCAAGTGAACATTTTGTCCTCAGAGTTGATGTGTCAGAAGCAGGAGAAATGGGCAAGCGTAAGGATTTGATGCTGTGTTAAAAATAACCCAAGTTGGGTTGAAAATGGACTAACCCAGCGATTGGGTTGTTTTAACCCAGCAATTGGGTTGTTTTAAGCAAACATTTAACCCAACCGCTGGGTTAAAACAACCCAAATGCTGGGTTAAAACAACCCAATTGCTGGGTTAGTCCATTTTCAACCCAACTTGGGTTATTTTTAACACAGCAAAAAGGCGTGGCGCCGGAAGCAGTGATGCTTTGGGCAATGTTCTGCTGGGAAATCTTGGGTCCTCCATCCATGTGGATGTTACTGTGACACACACCATCATCACCATCTACCTAAGCATTGTTGAGACCATGTCCAGCCTTTCATGGAGACGGTATTCCCTGGTGTCTGTGGCTCTTTCAGCAGATAATGCGCCGCCACAAGGCACAAATGCTTCAGGAATGCTTTGAGGAGCACAACAACGAGTTTGAGGCGTTGACTTGGCCTCCAAATTCCCCAGATCTCAATCCAATCGAGCATCTGTGGGATGTCCTGAACAAACAAGTCCGATCCATGGAGGCCCCACCTCGCAACTTACAGGACTTAAAGGATCTGCTGCTAACATCTTGGTGCCAGATACCACAGCTCACCTTCAGGGGTCTAGTGGAGTCCATGCCTCGACGGGTCAGGGGTAATATTAGGTCATAATGTTATGCCTGATAAGTGTATGCTCTCAATGCAAAATGCAGAACAGTTAGTTCATGCGTTCAAGAGCTCAAGGCTAGATTACTGTAATGCTCTACTGGGTGGTTGCCCTGCTCGCTTAATAAACAAACTCCAGCTGGTCCAAAACACAGCAGCTCCAGTTCTTACTAGAACCAGGAAGTGTGACCATATGACTGGCTCCCTATTAAACATCGCATACATTTTAAAATCTTGCTAATTACTTATAAAGCACTACTTTCTGTAAAGCTGTTGTGAAACAAGTTATACACTTATACTCTCTCTCTCTCTCTCTCTCTCTCTCTCTCTCTCACACACACACAGTTCAGGGGCGTATTTTAAAACCAGAGGAAGTAACAATCGGTGACGCCATCATTTGCAAAACACTGGTCAGTGGCGGATCTTGAGGGACATTTAAAACAGACAGAAAGAAAGAGGGAGAGGAGAAGCTGGTGCCAAACCAGTCCAGACAGAACAGCCTCGCCGGCAGCCAATCAGCTTTCAGGACAAGAACAGGTCACTTCCTGCTCATGCATGTGTGAACCTGATGCGTGAGTGACCGCAGGTGGAGTTAATCACAACTGTCAACAAACGCAATACTGACTTCAGTACACTCTAAAACAAATGCTGGGTTAAAAATAACCCAAGTTGGGTTGAAAATGGACTAAACCAGCATTTGGGTTGTTTTAACCCAGCGATTGGGTTGTTTTAACCCAGCATTTGTTTTTTTTAACCCAGCATTTGGGTTGTTTTAACCTAGTGATTGGGTTGTTTTAACACAGCATTTGGGTTGTTTTAACCCAGCGATTGGGTTGTTTAACCCAGCATTTTGATTGTTTTAACCCAGCAATTGGGTTGTTTTAACCCAGAAATTGGGTTGCTTTAACCCAGCATTTGGATTGTTTTAACCCAGCAATTGGGTTGTTTTAACCTAGTGATTGGGTTGTTTTAACCCAGCATTTGGGTTGTTTTAACCCAGCGATTGGGTTGTTTTAACCCAGCATTTGGGTTGTTTTAACCCAGAAATTGGGTTGCTTTAACCCAGCATTTGGATTGTTTTAACCAAGCAATTGGGTTGTTTTAACCCAGCAATTGGGTTGCTTTAACCCAGCATTTGGGTTGTTTTAACCCAGCATTTGGGTTGTTTTAACCCAGCAATTGGGTTGTTTTAACCCAGCATTTGGGTTGTTTTAACCCAGCATTTGGGTTGTTTTAACCCAGCATTTGGGTTGCTTTAACCCAGCATTTGGGTTGTTTTAACCCAGCATTTAGGTTGTTTTAACCCAGCATTTGGGTTGTTTTAACCCAGCGGTTGGGTTGTTTTAATCCAGCGATTGGGTTGTTTTAACCCAGCATTTGGGTTGTTTTAACCAAGCAATTGGGTTATTTTAACCCAGCAATTGGGTTGTTTAACCCAGCATTTGGGCTGTTTTAACCCAGCGTTTGGGTTGTTTTAACCCAGCAATTGTGTTATTTTAACCCAGCAATTGGGTTGCTTTAACCCAGCATTTGGGTTGTTTTAACCCAGCATTTGGGTTGTTTTAACCCAGCATTTAGGTTGTTTTAACCCAGCATTTGGGTTGTTTTAACCCAGCGGTTGGGTTGTTTTAATCCAGCGATTGGGTTGTTTTAACCCAGCATTTGGGTTGTTTTAACCAAGCAATTGGGTTATTTTAACCCAGCAATTGGGTTGTTTAACCCAGCATTTGGGCTGTTTTAACCCAGCGGTTGGGTTGTTTTAACCCAGCAATTGTGTTATTTTAACCCAGCAATTGGGTTGCTTTAACCCAGCATTTGGGTTGTTTTAACCCAGCAATTGGGTTGTTTTAACCCAGCATTTGGGTTGTTTTAACCCAGCGGCTGGGTTGTTTTAACCCAGCGATTGGGTTGTTTTAACCCAGCATTTGGGTTGTTTTAACCAAGCAATTGGGTTATTTTAACCCAGCAATTGGGTTGTTTAACCCAGCATTTGGGTTGTTTTAACACAGCAATTGGGTTATTTTAACCCATCGATTGGGTTGTTTTAACCCAGCAATTGGGTTGTTTTAACCTAGCGGTTGGGTTGTTTTAACCCAGCATTTGGGTTGTTTAAACCCAGCGATTGGGTTGTTTTAACCCAGCATTTGGGTTGTTTTAACCCAGCGATTGGGTTGTTTTAACCCAGCATTTAGGTTGTTTTAACCCAGCGGTTGGGTTAAATGTTTGCTTAAATCAACCCAATTGCTGGGTTAGTCCATTTTCAACCCAATTGCTGGGTTAGTCCATTTTCAACCCAATTGCTGGGTTAGTCCATTTTCAACCCAACTTGGGTTATTTTTAACCCAGCATTTTTTAGAGTGTAGGTCTAGTGTGAACATTTCAAAGTGTTTGTGCTTCTTTCTTTACAATAAATACCTGATGTGTCAATTTTTGTGTGTGTGTGTGTGTGTGTGTGTGTATATACACATGCACACACAGTTGGAGTTGGCCCACCCTTTGCAGCTCTAACAGCTTCAGCTCTTCTGGGAAGGCTTTCCACAAGGTTTATGAGTGTGTTTATGGGGATTCTTCTAGAAGCGCGTTTGTGAGGTCAGGCACTGATGTTGGACGAGAAGGCCTGGCTCTCAGTCTCCGCTCTAATTCATCCCAAAGCTGTTCTATCGGGTTGAGGTCAGGACTCAAGTTCCTCCACACCAAACTCGCTCATCCATCTCTTTATAGAGCGATGCTTTGTGCACTGGTCAGTCATGCTGGGACAGGAAGGGGCCGTCCCCAAACTGTTCCCACAAAGTTGGGAGCATGAAATTGTCCAAAATGTCTTGAAGCATTAAGAGTTCCTATCACTGGAACTAAGGGGCCAAGCAAATCACATTTAAAATCAAACAGACACACTCTCTCTCTCTCTCTCTCTCTCTCTCTCTCTCTCTCTCTCTCTCTCTCTCTCTCTCTCTCTCTCTCTCTCTCTCTCTCTCTCTCTCTCACACACACAAACAAAAAGAAACATTATTTTATCCACTGGTATTGGTTGATACCAACCAGAGTTTAAATTTTTTCTTTGTAATAATTTTCACTAATGAATTAAATAACTTGAGTTTTGATTTATTATTGATTTCACTTTAAAACACCTAAAAACAAACCATTTGAACATAAATCTCTGAACATCTCTACACTCCCACATAACCAGAGAGTAAAAAAACACCATCAAACCCAGCGTCTGTGACACAGTTTGACTTCAGAGAGCATGAGAAAGCGGCTCCAGACAAACTCTCGCTCGGCTGACGTGTGTTTTCCTCTTTCTCTTCTTTGTATGAGGGGGAAAGAGAAAGATAGTTGCCTCTTACACCTTTAATAAATCTACTTAGCAAAATACAGCAAACATGATGACGAATCTGTGAATGTGGCGGCATATATGAACATTTAATTATTGACCATTTCAGACTGAATATGAGCCTTTTTATGTGTGATATTACACTAATCTCAACTCATATTTGGCTTCTTTTTTTGCATGGGCTTTTCAAATCGATTACATTGGACAAATCACATGGATAAACAAATTCTGGTTACTAGGTATAATTTCCATTTCCAACAAGTTAATTAGTGATTAGTGACACTTTATTTGACAGTGCCCTTGTTACATAAGTTACATGTACTTACTATAGTATAACAGTAAATTATGCATAATTACATACAACTGATCCTAAACCAAACCCTAATTATATACTAAGTACATATTCATTATTACTCAGTGCTTAATGTATAATTACACTGTTACAAGAGCACCTTAAAATAAAGTGTAACCTTAGATTCAGTAGTTCAGTGTGTTTGTGCTCCAGCCATGAGTGATTCCTCAAATCATGTGATCAGATGCACCACTGTAAAACAGGACAACAAATCTCACAGACGCACACTGAAGGTCAGAGTTGTTTCCTAAATTATGCACTTATACACTATGATGCACTTATACACTATGATGCACTTATACACTATGATGCACTTATACACTATGATGCACTTATACACTATGATGCACTACTTATACACTATGATGCACTTATACACTATGATTCACTTATACACTATGATGCACTTATACACTATGATGCACTTATACACTATGATTCACTTATACACTATGATGCACTTATACACTATGATGCACTTATACACTACGATGCACTTATACACTATGATGCACTTATACACTATGATGCACTTATACACTATGATGCACTTATACACTATGATGCACTTATACACTATGATTCACTTACACACTATGATGCACTTATACACTATGATGCACTTATACACTATGATGCACTTATACACTATGATGCACTTATACACTACGATGCACTTATACACTATGATGCACTTATACACTATGATGCACTTATACACTATGATTCACTGATTCACTTATACACTATGATTCACTTATACACTATGATGCACTTATACACTATGATGCACTTATACACTACGATGCACTTATACACTACGATGCACTTATACACTACGATGCACTTATACACTACGATGCACTTATACACTATGATGCACTTATACACTATGATTCACTTATACACTATGATGCACTTATACACTATGATGCACTTATACACTACGATGCACTTATACACTACGATGCACTTATACATTACGATGCACTTATACACTATGATGCACTTATACACTATGATTCACTTATACACTATGATGCACTTATACACTCTGATGCACTTATACACTATGATTCACTTATACACTATGATGCACTTATACACTATGATGCACTTATACACTATGATTCACTTATACACTATGATTCACTTATACACTATGATTCACTTATACACTATGATGCACTTATACACTATGATGCACTTATACACTATGATTCACTTATACACTATGATGCACTTATACACTATGATGGACTTATACACTATGATGCACTTATACACTATGCACTTATACACTATGATGCACTTATACACTATGATGCACTTATACACTATGATTCACTGATTCACTTATACACTATGATGCACTTATACATTATGATGCACTTATACACTATGATGTACTTATACACTATGATGCACTTATACACTATGATGGACTTATACACTATGATGCACTTATACACTATGATTCACTTATTTATACACTATGATGCACTTATACACTATGATTCACTTATACACTATGATGCACTTATACACTATGATGCACTTATACACTATGATGTACTTATACACTACGATGCACTTATACACTATGATGCTGATTCACTTATACACTATGATTCACTTATACACTATGATTCACTTATACACTATGATGCACTTATACACTATGATGCACTTATACACTATGATGCACTTATACACTATGATTCACTTATACACTATGATTAACTTATACACTACGATGCACTTATACACTATGATGCACTTATACACTATGATGCACTTATACACTATGATTCACTTATACACTATGATGCACTTATACACTATGATGATGCACTACTTATACACTATGATGATGAACTACTTATACACTATGATACACTATGATGATGCACTACTTATACACTATGATGATGCACTTATACACTATGATGCACTTATACACTATGATGCACTACTTATACACTATGATGCACTACTTATACATTATGATGATGCACTTATACACTATGATGCACTACTTATACACTATGATGATGCACTACTTATACACTATGATGCACTACTTATACACTATGATGCACTACTTATACACTATGATGATGCACTTATACACTATGATGCACTTATACACTATGATGCACTACTTATACACTATGATGCACTACTTATCCACTATGATGAACTACTTATACACTATGATGCACTACTTATACACTATGATGATGCACTACTTATACACTATGATGATGCACTACTTATACACTATGATGCACTACTTATACACTATGATGATGCACTACTTATACACTATGATGCACTACTTATACACTATGATGATGCACTACTTATACACTATGATGATGCACTACTTATACACTATGATGCACTACTTATACACTATGATGCACTACTTATACACTATGATGCACTACTTATACACTATGATGATGCACTACTTATACACTATGATGCACTACTTATACACTATGATGATGCACTACTTATACACTATGATGCACTACTTATACACTATGATGCACTACTTATACACTATGATGCACTTATACACTATGCACTTATACACTATGATGCACTTATACACTATGATGCACTACTTATACACTATGATGCACTTATACACTATGATGCACTACTTATACACTATGATGCACTTATACACTATGATGCACTTATACACTATGATGCACTTATACACTATGATGGACTTATACACTATGATGCACTTATACACTATGATGCACTTATACACTATGATGCACTTATACACTATGATGGACTTATACACTATGATGCACTTTTACACTATGATTCACTTATACACTATGATTCACTTATACACTATGATGCACTTATACACTATGATTCACTTATACACTATGATTAACTTATACACTACGATGCACTTATACACTACGATGCACTTATACACTATGATGCACTTATACACTATGATGCACTTATACACTATGATGCACTTATACACTATGCACTTATACACTATGATGATGCACTACTTATACACTATGATGATGCACTACTTATACACTATGATGATGCACTACTTATACACTATGATGATGCACTACTTATACACTATGATGCACTTATACACTATGATGCACTACTTATACACTATGATGCACTACTTATACACTATGATGATGGACTTATACACTATGATGCACTTTTACACTATGATTCACTTATACACTATGATTCACTTATACACTATGATTAACTTATACACTACGATGCACTTATACACTACGATGCACTTATACACTATGATGCACTTATACACTATGATGCACTTATACACTATGATGCACTTATACACTATGCACTTATACACTATGATGATGCACTACTTATACACTATGATGATGCACTACTTATACACTATGATGATGCACTACTTATACACTATGATGATGCACTACTTATACACTATGATGCACTTATACACTATGATGCACTACTTATACACTATGATGCACTACTTATACACTATGATGATGCACTTATACACTATGATTCACTTATACACTATGATTCACTTATACACTATGATGCACTTATACACTATGATTCACTTATACACTATGATTAACTTATACACTACGATGCACTTATACACTACGATGCACTTATACACTATGATGCACTTATACACTATGATGCACTTATACACTATGATGCACTTATACACTATGCACTTATACACTATGATGATGCACTACTTATACACTATGATGATGCACTACTTATACACTATGATGATGCACTACTTATACACTATGATGCACTTATACACTATGATGCACTACTTATACACTATGATGCACTACTTATACACTATGATGATGGACTTATACACTATGATGCACTTTTACACTATGATTCACTTATACACTATGATTCACTTATACACTATGATGCACTTATACACTATGATTCACTTATACACTATGATTAACTTATACACTACGATGCACTTATACACTACGATGCACTTATACACTATGATGCACTTATACACTATGATGCACTTATACACTATGATGCACTTATACACTATGCACTTATACACTATGATGATGCACTACTTATACACTATGATGATGCACTACTTATACACTATGATGATGCACTACTTATACACTATGATGATGCACTACTTATACACTATGATGCACTTATACACTATGATG
Organism: Gobio gobio; assembly: GCF_949357685.1. Classification (NCBI taxonomy): domain Eukaryota; kingdom Metazoa; phylum Chordata; class Actinopteri; order Cypriniformes; family Gobionidae; genus Gobio; species Gobio gobio. The sequence continues at coordinate 3,652,411 of NC_137100.1, read as the reverse complement.
CACTACTTATACACTATGATGCACTACTTATACACTATGATGATGCACTTATACACTATGATGCACTACTTATACACTATGATGATGCACTACTTATACACTATGATGCACTACTTATACACTATGATGCACTACTTATACACTATGATGATGCACTTATACACTATGATGCACTTATACACTATGATGCACTACTTATACACTATGATGCACTACTTATACACTATGATGCACTACTTATACACTATGATGATGCACTACTTATACACTATGATGATGCACTACTTATACACTATGATGATGCACTACTTATACACTATGATGATGCACTACTTATACACTATGATGATGCACTACTTATACACTATGATGCACTACTTATACACTATGATGCACTACTTATACACTATGATGATGCACTACTTATACACTATGATGATGCACTACTTATACACTATGATGCACTACTTATACACTATGATGCACTACTTATACACTATGATGCACTACTTATACACTATGATGCACTACTTATACACTATGATGCACTTATACACTATGCACTTATACACTATGATGCACTTATACACTATGATGCACTACTTATACACTATGATGCACTTATACACTATGATGCACTACTTATACACTATGATGCACTTATACACTATGATGCACTTATACACTATGATGCACTTATACACTATGATGGACTTATACACTATGATGCACTTATACACTATGATTCACTTATACACTATGATTCACTTATACACTATGATGCACTTATACACTATGATGCACTTACATTTACATTTACATTTATGCATTTGGCAGACGCTTTTATCCAAAGCGACTTACATTGCATTCAAGGTATACATTTTACATTTTGTCAATTCTGTTTTGTCATAGTGTATAAGTGCATCATAGTGTATAAGTGCATCATAGTGTATAAGTCCATCATAGTGTATAAGTGCATCATAGTGTATAAGTAGATCATAGTGTACATCATAGTGTATAAGTATAAGTAGTGCATCATAGTGTATAAGTAGTGCATCATAGTGTATAAGTGCATCATAGTGTATAAGTGAATCATAGTGTATAAGTGAATCATAGTGTATAAGTGCATCATAGTGTATAAGTCCATCATAGTGTATAAGTGCATCATAGTGTATAAGTGCATCATAGTGTATAAGTGCATCATACTACATACACTATGATTCACTTATACACTATGATGCACTTATACACTATGATAGACTTATACACTATGATGCACTTATACACTATGATGCACTTATACACTATGATGGACTTATACACTATGATGCACTTATACACTATGATTAACTTATACACTATGATTCACTTATTTATACACTATGATGCACTTATACACTATGATGCACTTATACACTATGATGCACTTATACACTATGATGCACTTATACACTATGATGTACTTATACACTACGATGCTCTTATACACTATGATGCTGATTCACTTATACACTATGATTCACTTATACACTATGATTCACTTATACACTATGATGCACTTATACACTATGATGCACTTATACACTATGATTCACTTATACACTATGATGCACTTATACACTATGATGCACTTATACACTATGCACTTATACACTATGATGATGCACTACTTATACACTATGATGATGCACTACTTATACACTATGATGATGCACTTATACACTATGATGCACTTATACACTATGATGCACTACTTATACACTATGATGCACTACTTATACACTATGATGATGCACTTATACACTATGATGCACTACTTATACACTATGATGATGCACTACTTATACACTATGATGCACTACTTATACACTATGATGCACTACTTATACACTATGATGATGCACTTATACACTATGATGCACTTATACACTATGATGCACTACTTATACACTATGATGATGCACTTATACACTATGATGCACTTATACACTATGATGCACTACTTATACACTATGATGCACTTATACACTATGATGCACTACTTATACACTATGATGCACTACTTATACACTATGATGATGCACTTATACACTATGATGCACTACTTATACACTATGATGATGCACTAATACACTATGATGATGCACTACTTATACACTATGATGCACTACTTATACACTATGATGATGCACTACTTATACACTATGATGATGCACTACTTATACACTATGATGCACTACTTATACACTATGATGATGCACTTATACACTATGATGCACTACTTATACACTATGATGATGCACTACTTATACACTATGATGCACTACTTATACACTATGATGCACTACTTATACACTATGATGCACTTATACACTATGCACTTATACACTATGATTCACTTATACACTATGATGCACTATTTATACACTATGATGATGCACTTATACACTATGATGCACTACTTATACACTATGATGATGCACTACTTATACACTATGATGCACTACTTATACACTATGATGCACTTATACACTATGATGCACTTATACACTATGATGCACTACTTATACACTATGATGCACTACTTATACACTATGATGCACTTATACACTATGATGCACTACTTATACACTATGATGCACTACTTATACACTATGATGCACTACTTATACACTATGATGATGCACTTATACACTATGATGCACTTATACACTATGATGCACTACTTATACACTATGATGCACTACTTATACACTATGATGATGCACTAATACACTATGATGATGCACTACTTATACACTATGATGCACTACTTATACACTATGATGATGCACTACTTATACACTATGATGATGCACTACTTATACACTATGATGATGCACTACTTATACACTATGATGATGCACTACTTATACACTATGATGATGCACTACTTATACACTATGATGCACTACTTATACACTATGATGCACTACTTATACACTATGATGCACTACTTATACACTATGATGATGCACTACTTATACACTATGATGCACTACTTATACACTATGATGCACTACTTATACACTATGATGCACTACTTATACACTATGATGCACTTATACACTATGCACTTATACACTATGATGCACTTATACACTATGCACTTATACACTATGATGCACTTATACACTATGATGCACTAATTATACACTATGATGCACTTATACACTATGATGCACTACTTATACACTATGATGCACTTATACACTATGATTCACTTATACACTACGATGCACTTATACACTATGATGCACTTATACACTACGATGCACTTATACACTATGATGCACTTATACACTACGATGCACTTATACACTATGATGCACTATGATGCACTTATACACTATGATGCACTTATACACTATGATGCACTTATACACTATGGACTTATACACTATGATGCACTTATACACTATGATGCACTATGATGCACTTATACACTATGATGCACTTATACACTATGATGCACTTATACACTATGATGCACTTATACACTATGGACTTATACACTATGATGCACTTATACACTATGATGCACTTAAGATGCACTTATACACTATGATGCACTTATACACTATAACTATGATGCACTTAAGATGCACTTATACACTATGATGCACTTATACACTATGGCAAGGCAAGGCAAGTTTATTTGTATAGCACATTTCATACACAGTGCCAATTCAAAGTGCTTTACACAGAAATGAAGTTAAAATAGTTATAAGTGAATAAAATAAAAATATACATAGTATAATAGTTATAATAGGAATTAAAAGGAAATTAAAAGGAAATAAAAATAAAGATGAAATCCCCTATCTGGGGTGGAAGAAAATGGAGAGTCAGGTTTACTTTAAAAATATTTGTCAGGTAACTGTGCGTTTAACAGTACCCTTACAGACAAATACACTATGATGTACTTATACACTATGATGCACTTATACACTATGATGCACTTATACACTATGATGTACTTATACACTATGATGCACTTATACACTATGATTCACTTATACACTATGATGCACTTATACACTATGATGCACTTATACACTATGATTCACTGATTCACTTATACACTATGATGCACTTATACATTATGATGCACTTGTACACTATGATGTACTTATACACTATGATGCACTTATACACTATGATTCACTTATACACTATGATGCACTTATACACTATGATTCACTTATACACTATGATTCACTTATACACTATGATGCACTTATACACTATGATGCACTTATACACTATGATGCATTTATACACTATGATGCACTTATACACTATGATGCACTTATACACTATGATTCACTTATACACTATGATGCACTTATACACTATGATTCACTTATACACTATGATGCACTTATACACTATGATGCACTTATACACTATGATGCATTTATACACTATGATGCACTTATACACTATGATGCACTTATACACTATGATTCACTTATACACTATGATGCACTTATACACTATGATGCATTTATACACTATGATGCACTTATACACTATGATGCACTTATACACTATGATTCACTTATACACTATGATGCACTTATACACTATGATTCACTTATACACTATGATGCACTTATACACTATGATGCACTTATACACTATGATGCATTTATACACTATGATGCACTTATACACTATGATGCACTTATACACTATGATTCACTTATACACTATGATGCACTTATACACTATGATGCACTTAAGATGCACTTATACACTATGATGCACTTATACACTATGATGCACTTATACACTATGATGCACTTATACACTATGATGCACTTATACACTATGGACTTATACACTATGATGCACTTATACACTATGATGCACTTAAGATGCACTTATACACTATGATGCACTTATACACTATAACTATGATGCACTTAAGATGCACTTATACACTATGATGCACTTATACACTATGGCAAGGCAAGGCAAGTTTATTTGTATAGCACATTTCATACACAGTGCCAATTCAAAGTGCTTTACACAGAAATGAAGTTAAAATAGTTATAAGTGAATAAAATAAAAATATACATAGTATAATAGTTATAATAGGAATTAAAAGGAAATTAAAAGGAAATAAAAATAAAGATGAAATCCCCTATCTGGGGTGGAAGAAAATGGAGAGTCAGGTTTACTTTAAAAATATTTGTCAGGTAACTGTGCGTTTAACAGTACCCTTACAGACAAATACACTATGATGTACTTATACACTATGATGCACTTATACACTATGATGCACTTATACACTATGATTCACTGATGCACTTATACACTATGATGCACTTATACATTATGATGCACTTGTACACTATGATGTACTTATACACTATGATGCACTTATACACTATGATTCACTTATACACTATGATTCACTTATACACTATGATGCACTTATACACTATGATGCACTTATACACTATGATGCACTTATACACTATGATTCACTGATTCACTTATACACTATGATGCACTTATACATTATGATGCACTTGTACACTATGATGTACTTATACACTATGATGCACTTATACACTATGATTCACTTATACACTATGATTCACTTATACACTATGATTCACTTATACACTATGATTCACTTATACACTATGATGCACTTATACACTATGATGCACTTATACACTATGATGCATTTATACACTATGATGCACTTATACACTATGATGCACTTATACACTATGATTCACTTATACACTATGATTCACTTATACACTATGATTCACTTATACACTATGATTCACTTATACACTATGATGCACTTATACACTATGATGCATTTATACACTATGATGCACTTATACACTATGATGCACTTATACACTATGATTCACTTATACACTATGATGCACTTATACACTATGATTCACTTATACACTATGATTCACTTATACACTATGATTCACTTATACACTATGATTCACTTATACACTATGATGCACTTATACACTATGATGCACTTATACACTATGATGCATTTATACACTATGATGCACTTATACACTATGATGCACTTATACACTATGATTCACTTATACACTATGATTCACTTATACACTATGATTCACTTATACACTATGATGCATTTATACACTATGATTCACTTATACACTATGATTCACTTATACACTATGATTCACTTATACACTATGATGCACTTATACACTATGATGCACTTATACACTATGATGCATTTATACACTATGATTCACTTATACACTATGATTCACTTATACACTATGATTCACTTATACACTATGATTCACTTATACACTATGATGCACTTATACACTATGATTCACTTATACACTATGATGCACTTATACACTATGATTCACTTATACACTATGATGCACTTATACACTATGATGCATTTATACACTATGATTCACTTATACACTATGATTCACTTATACACTATGATTCACTTATACACTATGATTCACTTATACACTATGATGCACTTATACACTATGATTCACTTATACACTATGATGCACTTATACACTATGATTCACTTATACACTATGATTCACTTATACACTATGATTCACTTATACACTATGATGCACTTATACACTATGATGCACTTATACACTATGATGCATTTATACACTATGATGCACTTATACACTATGATGCACTTATACACTATGATGCACTTATACACTATGATTCACTTATACACTATGATGCACTTATACACTATGATTCACTTATACACTATGATGCACTTATACACTATGATGCACTTATACACTATGATGCATTTATACACTATGATGCACTTATACACTATGATGCACTTATACACTATGATGCACTTATACACTATGATGCACTTAAGATGCACTTATACACTATGATGCACTTATACACTATGATGCACTTATACACTATGATTCACTTATACACTATGATGCACTTATACACTATGATGCACTTATACACTATGATGCACTTAAGATGCACTTATACACTATGATGCACTTATACACTATGATGCACTTAAGATGCACTTATACACTATGATGCACTTATACACTATGATGCACTTAAGATGCACTTATACACTATGATGCACTTATACACTATGATTCACTTATACACTATGATTCACTTATACACTATGATGCACTTATACACTATGATGCACTTAAGATGCATTTATACACTATGATGCACTTATACACTATGATGCACTTATACACTATGATTCACTTATACACTATGATGCACTTATACACTATGATGCACTTAAGATGCACTTATACACTATGATGCACTTATACACTATGATGCACTTATACACTATGATGCACTTAAGATGCACTTATACACTATGATGCACTTATACACTATGATGCACTTATACACTATGATGCACTTAAGATGCACTTATACACTATGATGCACTTATACACTATGATGCACTTATACACTATGATGCACTTAAGATGCACTTATACACTATGATGCACTTATACACTATGATGCACTTATACACTATGATGCACTTAAGATGCACTTATACACTATGATGCACTTATACACTATGATGCACTTATACACTATGATGCACTTAAGATGCACTTATACACTATGATGCACTTATACACTATGATGCACTTATACACTATGATGCACTTATACACTATGATGCACTTATACACTATGATTCACTTATACACTATGATTCACTTATACACTATGATGCACTTATACACTATGATTCACTTATACACTATGATGCACTTATACACTATGATTCACTTATACACTATGATTCACTTATACACTATGATTCACTTATACACTATGATGCACTTATACACTATGATGCACTTATACACTATGATGCATTTATACACTATGATGCACTTATACACTATGATGCACTTATACACTATGATGCACTTATACACTATGATTCACTTATACACTATGATGCACTTATACACTATGATTCACTTATACACTATGATGCACTTATACACTATGATGCACTTATACACTATGATGCATTTATACACTATGATGCACTTATACACTATGATGCACTTATACACTATGATGCACTTATACACTATGATGCACTTAAGATGCACTTATACACTATGATGCACTTATACACTATGATGCACTTATACACTATGATTCACTTATACACTATGATGCACTTATACACTATGATGCACTTATACACTATGATGCACTTAAGATGCACTTATACACTATGATGCACTTATACACTATGATGCACTTAAGATGCACTTATACACTATGATGCACTTATACACTATGATGCACTTAAGATGCACTTATACACTATGATGCACTTATACACTATGATTCACTTATACACTATGATTCACTTATACACTATGATGCACTTATACACTATGATGCACTTAAGATGCATTTATACACTATGATGCACTTATACACTATGATGCACTTATACACTATGATTCACTTATACACTATGATGCACTTATACACTATGATGCACTTAAGATGCACTTATACACTATGATGCACTTATACACTATGATGCACTTATACACTATGATGCACTTAAGATGCACTTATACACTATGATGCACTTATACACTATGATGCACTTATACACTATGATGCACTTAAGATGCACTTATACACTATGATGCACTTATACACTATGATGCACTTATACACTATGATGCACTTAAGATGCACTTATACACTATGATGCACTTATACACTATGATGCACTTATACACTATGATGCACTTAAGATGCACTTATACACTATGATGCACTTATACACTATGATGCACTTATACACTATGATGCACTTAAGATGCACTTATACACTATGATGCACTTATACACTATGATGCACTTATACACTATGATGCACTTATACACTATGATGCACTTATACACTATGATGCACTTATACACTATGATGCACTTATACACTATGATGCACTTATACACTATGATGCACTTATACATTATGATGCACTTATACACTATGCACTTATACATTATGATGCACTTATACACTATGATGCACTTATACACTATGATGCACTTATACACTATGATGCACTTATACATTATGATGCACTGATAAACTATGGACTTATATACTCTCCACTTATGCTCAGCAGTGTAGTGTATTAATCATGAAGGTTATTTTAGTTCTGATGCTCCTCCTCCTCCTCTGTCTAATTAAAGCTGTGACAGTCGAGTGCATGAACTGTCCAACATTGCACACTTTGTTTTTTCAGTTAATTATGTCCATCATTCAGGAGTTTAAAGTGCACCATTTCTTTTTGGCATTTTCAGTGTGGACACAAACTGTCCATGAATTGGGACGCACCATGACACTTTGGTTAGTAAGCAACAACGTAGCAAACACCAACAATACACTCTGAAACTTGTCATCGCAGAAAACGTCACCTAATTTTGACTTGCGTTCAAGCTTGTTTATAGAAACCTCAGACTAGTCAAGTAAAGCCAACTGACATTTATTTCTATAGTGCTTTCTATGATACAGATCGTTTCATAGCTGATTCACAGCGTATTAATGTCTGCAAAGTTCTTCCGTTATGAAACGAGTGCAGTAAAGCAGCTCTGAAAAGACAAGTGTCATTATTCAGCTCAGTTTGGATCAATGCTTCAGTGTGTTCATGAATTATGAAGCAAACTCAGTTCAACTATAAAACAGCTTTGCAGGAGACAAAGATGTCGTAATTCAGTGTCTCAGAAAAACATGCAAAAATGCATTAAAACATTTACATAAAATTGTTTTTAAATGTACTGTTTACATGAAAATATCCTTAATAAATAACAATGTCTCAGTTTAAAATAGTATTATTTTAATGCAAAAAAATTGCAATGCATTTTCCCCTTTTTAAAGGACAAAGGCAGTGGAACGGGCGGGTAAATGTGTCATAGCGAAACCAAACGAGACGAGAGTCAACTTCAGATCACATCTCTCACCACACCTTTTTCCACTCAGCTTTTTATAATTGTTCAAAAACCATGCTGTTCTGACCTCAGACACACACACACACACACACTTTTAAAAAATCCCCTGGCTTGGCTCTCCACACATCGTCTCGGGTTGTCATGGTTGCAAACAGACTTTGAAAGGCTGGTCTGATAAAGAGAGCTGGGGAATTGAAACCCGGGCCGGGGTTCCCTGTATGAAAATAAACGCTCAGGCCTTCAAACCCAAGCCGCTCGAAATGAGAAGGAAGCTTCTGCAGTATCTGATGTCCTTGCTCAGATATAAAGAAACAGAAGACGGCTGTGGTTTCATGCCACTCATGTCAATAACCACTAAAGCTACAGACCAGACCCTCTTCAAACCACCACGTTCCAAAAGATCTGGGTTAAATATGTTCTCATTAATCGACATTAATGTTAAGCGGGAACATCAAACTAAACCACAGCTGCAATCCTCCCAGCGTTAGAAGATGCTTTGTGAAATCAATCGTAGGCTTTAAGCATCTACAGTTGCTCTGTCGCACGCATGCATGTCTTTTGCAGGTGTTGCACACAGGAAATAACACACACGAGTCCTTCCTGTGCCTGATCAGATCAGCTATTCATGTCTGCTCTTTTACTTCACTTTAGACCATATAACGTGAATTCAGTCAACCGTGCAGACACACAGAGTTATAAAGTCCTGGCACACACAGTCCTGCGCCGGCTGATAATTCACTTCCCTCTGATGGGGATTTAAGACACACACTTTGGCATTTCCTCTGGTGTTGCAACTGTTAAGCAACGGGAGAACGAACCCAAAGAGCTCAGGAGAGCAGAGAGCAAGATAAGACGGAAAAACTCTTATCTGTGACATGGGCTGCACTTTACTCGAAGGAATCCGTGTTAATTATGACAGTTTAATAAGTAGGGTTTAGGGTTAGGTTTGGAACATGGACACTGTCAATTAAAGTACATTTTTTGAACCCAAATGCTGGGTTCGGTCATCTCATTGGCTTATTTTTTTATCTTTTTAACCCATGTGCTGGGTAGTTTTTCTGTTGGGTCATTTTACCTGAAATGCAAATGACGAACCCCCTCACATACACACTCAGCGCTGGGTCAGTGTAACCCAATGTTGGGTAGTCTGCATGCGCCAAACCGGTTAAAACTGGATGCATTTGTCAACGGCCATATTGTTTTCACATCCTAAAACGTTTACTAAATGCGTCGGTTGACTGACCCAGCACTATGTCAAAAACAACCCAGGAAATGGGTTAATGTGTAAAAACCCAACAAGCTGGGTTAAAATAACCCATAATGTGTCCTGTCCGATATTTCCCCAGCGCTGGGTTGGCAAATAACCCAGAAATGGTTGTTTTTAACCCAGCATTTTTGAGTTTACTGGTAACTACTTGGGTTAAGGTTAGGGTTAGGTGTAGTCCAGTTATTTCCCATCACTATAGAAAATGCTGGGTTTAAACCCAATGGCCGGGTTTGTCCATATTTGACCCAAATTTGTGTTAAAACAACCCGGCATTATTTAGAGCGCAGTTACCCAACCCAACCATTGGGGTTAAAATTGTAATTTAAAGATTTTAACCAAAGGTTGTTGTTTTTTTTTTTTACCCTAATTTGGGTTAAAACAGCCCATCATTTTTTTTAGAGCAGTTATTGTAATTACTGTAATAAGCACACATTCTAAAAATGCTGGGTTGTTTTAACCCAAATGTGGGGAAAATATGGACAAACCCAACCATTTAAACATTTAATAAAAATAATAACCCAAATTTGGGTTAAAACAGCACATCTCTTTTTTTTAGAGCACAGTTATTGTAATTACTCTAATACGTACAAAAATGCTGGGTTATTTTAACCCAAATTTGGGTCAAATAAGGACAAACCCAACCATTGGGGTTCAAATTGTAATTTAAAGATTTTAACCACGGTTAAAAGATTTTTTTTTACCCAACAGCCCATCACTTTTTAGACCGCAGTTATTGTAATCACTGTAAGTACACACATTCTAAAAATAATGGGCTGTTTTAACCCAAATTTGGGTTACAGAAATGGTTGTTTTTAACCCAGCGTACCAGAGTTTACTGGTAACTACATGGGTTAAGGTTAGGGTTAGGGTTAGTACAGTCATTACCCATCACTATAGAAAATGCTGGGTTTAAACCCAATGGCCGGGTTTGTAATTATGGCCGCAGTTATTGTAATTACTCTAATACGTACAAAAATGTTGGGTTGTTTTAACCCAAATTTGGGTCAAATATGGACAAACCCAACCATTGGTTTTTAAAAATGTAATTAAAAAATGTTTAGCCCAACAGCAGGTTGTCCCTATTTGACCCAAATTTGGGTTAAAACAGCCCATCATTTCTTTTACTGTAATAAGCACGCACACACACACACACACACACACACACACACACACACACACACACACACACACACACACACACACACACACACACACACACACACTAAAAATGCTGGGTTGTTTTAAGCCAAATTTGGGTCAAATATGGACAAACCAAACCATTGGGGTTCAAATTGTAAATTAAAGATTTTAACCATTAAAAGGTTTTTTTTTGGTTGTTGTTTTTTTTACCCAACAGCCCATAATTTTTTTAGAGCACAGTTATTGTAATTACTGTAGTAAGTACACTTATTCTAAAAATTATGGGCTGTTTTAAACCAAATGTGGGTCATATGTGGACAAACCTAACCACTGGGCTAAAAAATGTAATTTAAACATTTTAACAAATAGCAGGGTTTGTCCATATTTGACCCAACTTTGGGTTAAAACAGCCCATAATTTTAAAGCGCAGTTATTGTAATTACGGTAATGCGTACACAATCAAAAAAATGCTGGATTGTTTTAACACAAATTTATGTCAAATATGGACAAACCCAATCATTAGTTTTAAAAATGTAATTAAAAAAAAATTAACCCAACGGATGAGTTTTTACTATTTTTGACCCAAATTTGGGTTGAAACAACCCAGCCTTTTTAGAGCACAGTCATTGTGTTTACTGTAATAAGTACATACACTCTAATAATTATGGGCTGTTTTAACCAAAATTTGGGTCAAAAATGGAGAAACCCAACTTTTGGTTTTAAAAATGTAATTAAAAATTAATTAACCCAACGGACGGGTTTGTCCATTTTTGACCCAAATTTGGGTTGAAACAACCCAGCCTTTTTAGAGCACAGTCATTGTGTTTACTGTAATAAGTACATACACTCTAATAATTATGGGCTGTTTTAACCCAAATTTTGGGTCAAAAATGGAGAAACCCGACCGTTGGTTTTAAAAATGTAATTAAAAATTAATTAACCCAACGGACGGGTTTGTCCATTTTTGACCCAAATTTGGGTTGAAACAACCCAGCCTTTTTAGAGCACAGTCATTGTGTTTACTGTAATAAGTACATACACTCTAATAATTATGGGCTGTTTTAACCCAAATTTGGGTCAAATATGGACAAACCCAACCATTGGGGTTCAAATTGTAATTTAAAGATTTTAACCACAGTTAAAATATTTTTTTATTTTTTTTAACCCTACAGCCCATCATTTTTTAGAGCACAGTTTTTGTAATTACTGTAGTAAGTACACACATTCTAAAAAATTATGGGCTGTTTTAACCCAAATTTGGGTCATATGTGGACAAACCCAACCACTGGGTTTAAAAATGTAAATAAAAAACGTTTAGCCCAAAAGCAGGTTGTCCATATTTGACACAAATTTGGGTTGAAACAACCCAGCATTTTTAGAGCACAGTCATTGTGTTTACTGTAATAAGTACGCACACTCTAATAATTATGGGCTGTTTTAACCCAAATTTGGGTCAAAAATGGACCCGTTGGTTTTAAAAAATGTAATTTAAAAAAATTTACCCAATGGCAGGTTGTCCATATTTGACCCAATTTCGGCTTAAAACAACCCATACTTTTTTTTAGAGCAGTTATTGTAATAACTCTAATAAGCGCACACTCTAAAAATGCAAAAATATGGGTCAAATGTGGACAAACCCAGCCAAATGTAAAAATGGGTTTGACCCAGACATGGGTTGAAACAACCCAGCATTTTCAGAGTGTGTATGAACACGAGGAACTGTGTGCGTTTGAACCATTTTATCCTTTAACACAAACCTCTGAAACATTTAACTCCCATGAGTTTGCAATCGCTGAATAGAGAAAACGATTCCCAATGCTGAATCCCAGGAACTGGCCTTGACCCGGGTGTTTAATGGCCAGTGAGCCGCTTTAATAATCGACATGAATATGCGAGAACACAAATGAGCCGGTGGGCAAACAGCAGCGAATGACAGACGAGTGTGAGCCACTGACTGTTATGCCTCTTCCTGTGTGGTTTAACACCACGTGATTGGCAGCGAGGATAAATACCGGCACTTCTCCTCTTTTAGGCCCATTTCTGCTTGGGCTGGAGAGGAAGACGCTAAGAGTCCCGGAAAGACCCTGGAGAGGAACTTGACCAACACTGGGGATGTTACCCAGCCAGAGGACGGATGGGTAACGTATGCTTATGCCTATACTAGCAAGATATCATTTGCATTTTAGGTATGTAGGTATTTTTTTTTTATTATTGTTTTAAATCTGTAGCATTTTGAGATTTTGTTTGATGTAAAGTGTGTTACAAATAAAATGTATTATTATTGTTATGTTTATTATTGTTCCACATGATGCATAACTTGATGTATTAATGTTCTGCATAAATATGTGTAAATTTTTTCTCTTTAACATCCGGTCATGTTTGACGCATGTCAAAAAAATAGTCATTATTGACTAATCACATGTTGAAATATATTTTTTTAAATGTGTTTCTGCTCAGCTTTAGCGTTTAAAGCACAACAAATGTTTGCATATTTTTCCATCATTGCCGTGTCTTTTTTATTAAATGCACAAACCCAAGAAAAACAGTATTTTAAATGTGTGTGAGCAAGAAAACGCCTTGTTTTGAAGGAAAAAGCTTACTCATGTCAATCAAAATGGCCGCCGTGTGACGTAAGTTGGCATTGTGCATTTTGAACATTTCTGCTTATCGATTTACAAAAGTTGATGTGATTGTGCACACACTTTGCGATATGTTTGCATGTGCACCAATTAATTCGGTTCAATGAATTACGAAAATGTCATATGTTCACGTAGCATATTTCCCCATTTCTATGTAAAGTTTGGGTGGGGTTCACATGCGTGTGAAGTGTGTGTGTGTGTGTGTGTGTGTGAAGGAGCCGCCTGCGATCTCAAGCGTTGGACCTCCAGAGGAGACACCTGGACATTTGGAAGTACAGTGCAGTCATCCATAAAGTAGAAAGCACTACTAAACCCCTCGCCACAGTGTAGTGTTTCCTACTTTATGGATGAGTGTACTGTTGGCTGCTGGGATGCTTCACGACGGAGAACCACGCCAGAGAGAAAAGAGGAAGCCGCTTGGTTTCGTAAAGCCGCACACGTCTCATAGTGTCACAAAAACATCCACGTGAGACGGCCGTGCGCTTACACAAACCAGAGCTTTCTCTCCAGTTCTGTTGATGCAAATCTTCAAAACCTCAATAAAAAGCCAAACTCAGTTCAGTCTCAGAGTCCATCATTCACCACGCAAACACTCATTGTATGTGAAAATATACTTTATTCCAGTAAAAAGTCCATATTGCAACAAGTCATTCACTACGACATCCCCCCAAAAAAAAACATGCACGAAAAATAGAAGCAATATTTACAGGTGAGTCTCCAAAAGACGCGTTAGAAAAATGTACAAAAGAACACAAGAATAGAGTCTCTATCACCCAACTCTCGCTCTCCAGTGCAAATACACTTTTTTAAGATGCGTTTACTTTGCAAAGGACAAAACAAGACACAAATACATCACATGGCCTCCTCCGCGCACTGCCAAACACAGGGTACGTGCAACTACTACAACACACAGAGTAATTAAGGCCGAGTATAGATGGAGATCCATCATGCATGCAGGCGTCACGGACACTTGAAGTTAAGACTAAACCACGTCTTGTAAGGCTAGTTTGTATCATGGCCTGTGGGATGTGTGTGTGTGTGTGTGTTCGGCATGCGTCTGGGTTATAGTGCAGCGAGGGGGAAGTGTAGAGCGAGTGCAGAAAACAGTCAGAGAAACGCTCCTTTAATGCGTTATTATAACTCGTAATTACTTCATTTGAAAGTTTATGCTTCAAATACGAACAAATCAACTTCATTCAAAGGGAAAATACGTTCATTTTAAGGTGACGCAAGTCTCACGCAAGTACATTGTAATTATTCATTAACTACATGCACTTACTATAGAGTTGTCGTCACTTTAAAATAAAGTGTAACCCGATTTTGAGAATTAAATGCGTGTTTGAGACCTTCACCTACTTCCTGTCTGCGAGGAGGTTTGGACTCTAGCTCCGCCCCCCTCGAAACGGCTGGCGTTCTGTGATTGGTTGTTAGTCGCTGTGGTTTTTGGCAAGAGGATGGACTGTGGTTTGGACAGTCTGGCCTAAGATGAGCACGAGCTGACTTTAGACGCACAACTGACGAGCAGCTCGACCTGAGAAATGATTTCACAGCAGCCCTGTTACACACTAACGCTAGCACTTTTCAAACGGAATTCAAATTCAATTCATAAATAAATGAAAAAATAAACAAAAATGTAATGTTTTAAATGTCGTTGTATGATGAAAACTTTCTTGTAAATCCGAGAGTTTAACTTTCTACCAATTATATAAGAGTTGTATACAGTAAAAAAATACAATAAATAAATAAAATGAAATAAAAAACGTATTTAAAAATAAAATAAATGTAAGACAAAAAAACAAATGCTTGCACATTTCAAACTAAATTAAAATAAAACATTTAAACAAAAACAATAAAGAAAAAAATAAATAAATAAAAATAAATAAATGTAAGACCAAAAAACAAATGCTAGCACATTTCAAACTGAATTAAAATAAAACATTAAAAAAAAAATAATAATAATAATAATTGAAAGAAATAAAAAATAAAATAAATAAATAAATTTAAGACCAAAAAACAAATGCTAGCACATAAAAAAAAAAAAGAAATAAAATGTTTTAAATGCATGTATGATGAAAAATTGAAAAAAAATTCGTAAATCTGAGAGTTTAACTTTCTACCAATTATATAAGAGTTGTATAAATTAAAAATTTAAGAAATAACAAAAATAATAAATAAAAATAAATAAATGTAAGAACAAAAAACAAATGCTAGCACATTTAAAAATAAAACAAAAAATAAATAAAATAAACAATAAAATGTTTTAAATGTGTGTATGGTGAAAATTTGAAACCTTTCGTGTAAATCTGAGAGTTCAATAAAATAAAAATAAAAATAATTAATTAATACAAAATAAAATAACAAAATAATTTAACTAATACAAAATAAAAGGGTTTAATTAATAAAAAATTAAATAAATTGAAAAATAAATAAAATAAAATGTTTTAAGTGTGTGTATGATGAAAATTTTATTTTAGAGTTTAACCTTCTAAAAATGACATACAATTTGAATAAAACAAATAAAGTAAAATAAAATAAAAATAAATTAAAAAATAAAATAAATGTAAGACCAAAAAAACAAATGCTAGCACATTTCCAACAAACTTCACCAGCATGTGTTACATGTCAAGAGTGTGTGTGTGTGTGTGTGGTGATACGCTCACATGCCGTGACTTTACAACGCTCCTAAAACGGAGGAAAAGAAAAGAGGAACAAAATAATTACATAGAGAAAAAGTTAAGACAGAGCTCATGCAGAAAGAAGCCAATGTTTGTCTCTCTCTCTCACACACACACACACACACACACAGCACGTTTATACCGTATCAGACGTACGTGAATAAATTATTACTGTTATTAGAGTTCCATGTCCATGATTTGGAGTAAAAGGCGAAGCTGAAGTGAAATCAAACCTGTACAGCTTCAGACATTGAGTTTACAGAGACAGACCATAATAATGCCACTTCAGCATGCAAATGACATAAATCATAAAGCTGATTATACATATTGTTTTCATAGTTTGAGCCAATGAAAGCTTTTTTAATTAATAAAACTGCATAATGAAATTCTCATTCATATTTGAACATCACAGAAAAAAGCCCACAAGTGGGTAGAATATAATAAAACACTATATTCAGTAGAATATTAATCATAATAATAATGTGAAACTGCAGAAAATATGGATGGGATATACTATCATACTATTAATATTTTCTCCAGTAAGAATAAGTGGAACAATACGAGCGCACTGCTTTAATCAGATTAAGGGACACAGTTCTGCAGTCTTGGACCCTACATGTAGTGCAACATATTCCTGTGGGGACTTTTATTTTGTCACCCTCCATTTTATATTCCCAGAACTCTTGGAATCGTTTTTCATCTCCTCATAAGTGTGCTTTTCCTTTCAGTGGAGGATGCTTGATCGTTATGTCATGTGTAGAGTTAGTATGTGTAGAGTTAACATGTGTAGAGTCAGCATGTGTAGAGTTAGCATGTGTAGAGTCAGCATGTGTAGAGTTAGCATGTGTAGAGTTAGCATGTGTAGAGTCAGCATGTGTAGAGTTAGCATGTGTAGAGTCAGCATGTGTAGAGTTAACATGTGTAGAGTTAACATGTGTAGAGTCAGCATGTGTAGAGTCAGCATGTGTAGAGTTAGCATGTGTAGAGTTAACATGTGTAGAGTCAGCATGTGTAGAGTTAGCATGTGTAGAGTTAACATGTGTAGAGTCAGCATGTGTAGAGTCAACATGTGTAGAGTCAGCATGTGTAGAGTCAACATGTGTAGAGTCAACATGTGTAGAGTCAGCATGTGTAGAGTTAGCATGTGTAGAGTTAGCATGTGTAGAGTCAGCATGTGTAGAGTCAGCATGTGTAGAGTCAGCATGTGTAGAGTCAGCATGTGTAGAGTTAGCATGTGTAGAGTCAGCATGTGTAGAGTTAGCATGTGTAGAGTCAGCATGTGTAGAGTTAACATGTGTAGAGTTAACATGTGTAGAGTCAGCATGTGTAGAGTCAGCATGTGTAGAGTTAGCATGTGTAGAGTCAGCATGTGTAGAGTTAGCATGTGTAGAGTCAGCATGTGTAGAGTTAGCATGTGTAGAGTCAGCATGTGTAGAGTTAACATGTGTAGAGTTAACATGTGTAGAGTCAGCATGTGTAGAGTCAGCATGTGTAGAGTCAGCATGTGTAGAGTCAGCATGTGTAGAGTCAGCATGTGTAGAGTTAGCATGTGTAGAGTTAGCATGTGTAGAGTCAGCATGTGTAGAGTTAGCATGTGTAGAGTCAGCATGTGTAGAGTCAGCATGTGTAGAGTCAGCATGTGTAGAGTTAACATGTGTAGAGTCAGCATGTGTAGAGTTAACATGTGTAGAGTTAACATGTGTAGAGTCAGCATGTGTAGAGTCAGCATGTGTAGAGTCAGCATGTGTAGAGTCAGCATGTGTAGAGTCAGCATGTGTAGAGTCAGCATGTGTAGAGTTAACATGTGTAGAGTCAGCATGTGTAGAGTCAGCATGTGCAGAGTTAGCATGTGTAGAGTCAGCATGTGTAGAGTCAGCATGTGTAGAGTCAGCATGTGTAGAGTCAGCATGTGTAGAGTCAGCATGTGTAGAGTCAGCATGTGTAGAGTCAACATGTGTAGAGTCAGCATGTGTAGAGTTAACATGTGTAGAGTTAACATGTGTAGAGTTAGCATGTGTAGAGTCAGCATGTGTAGAGTCAGCATGTGTAGAGTCAGCATGTGTAGAGTTAACATGTGTAGAGTCAGCATGTGTAGAGTCAGCATGTGCAGAGTTAGCATGTGTAGAGTCAGCATGTGTAGAGTCAGCATGTGTAGAGTCAGCATGTGTAGAGTTAGCATGTGTAGAGTCAGCATGTGTAAAGTCAGCATGTGTAGAGTCAGCATGTGTAGAGTCAGCATGTGTAGAGTTAGCATGTGTAGAGTCAGCATGTGTAAAGTCAACATGTGTAAAGTCAACATGTGTAGAGTCAACATGTGTAGAGTCAGCATGTGTAGAGTCAGCATGTGTAGAGTCAGCATGTGTAGAGTCAGCATGTGTAGAGTCAGCATGTGTAGAGTCAACATGTGTAGAGTCAGCATGTGTAGAGTCAGCATGTGTAGAGTCAGCATGTGTAGAGTCAACATGTGTAGAGTCAGCATGTGTAGAGTCAGCATGTGTAGAGTCAGCATGTGTAGAGTTAGCATGTGTAGAGTCAGCATGTGTAAAGTCAGCATGTGTAGAGTCAGCATGTGTAGAGTCAACATGTGTAGAGTCAGCATGTGTAGAGTCAGCATGTGTAGAGTCAGCATGTGTAGAGTCAGCATGTGTAGAGTCAGCATGTGTAGAGTCAGCATGTGTAGAGTCAGCATGTGTAGAGTCAACATGTGTAGAGTTAACATGTGTAGAGTCAGCATGTGTAGAGTCAACATGTGTAGAGTTAACATGTGTAGAGTCAGCATGTGTAGAGTCAGCATGTGTAGAGTCAGCATGTGTAGAGTCAGCATGTGTAGAGTCAGCATGTGTAGAGTCAGCATGTGTAGAGTCAGCATGTGTAGAGTCAGCATGTGTAGAGTCAGCATGTGTAGAGTTAACATGTGTAGAGTCAGCATGTGTAGAGTCAGCATGTGTAGAGTCAGCATGTGTAGAGTCAGCATGTGTAGAGTTAACATGTGTAGAGTCAGCATGTGTAGAGTCAGCATGTGTAGAGTCAGCATGTGTAGAGTCAGCATGTGTAGAGTCAGCATGTGTAGAGTCAGCATGTGTAGAGTCAGCATGTGTAGAGTCAGCATGTGTAGAGTCAGCATGTGTAGAGTCAGCATGTGTAGAGTCAGCATGTGTAGAGTCAGCATGTGTAGAGTCAGCATGTGTAGAGTTAACATGTGTAGAGTCAGCATGTGTAGAGTCAACATGTGTAGAGTCAGCATGTGTAGAGTCAGCATGTGTAGAGTCAGCATGTGTAGAGTCAGCATGTGTAGAGTCAGCATGTGTAGAGTCAGCATGTGTAGAGTCAGCATGTGTAGAGTCAGCATGTGTAGAGTCAGCATGTGTAGAGTCAGCATGTGTAGAGTCAGCATGTGTAGAGTCAGCATGTGTAGAGTCAGCATGTGTAGAGTCAGCATGTGTAGAGTTAACATGTGTAGAGTCAGCATGTGTAGAGTCAGCATGTGTAGAGTTAACATGTGTAGAGTCAGCATGTGTAGAGTCAGCATGTGTAGAGTCAGCATGTGTAGAGTCAGCATGTGTAGAGTCAGCATGTGTAGAGTCAGCATGTGTAGAGTTAACATGTGTAGTCACAGCTTTAAATGGTGAAACTCTATTCACATGAGTATTGCGATTCTTTTTTTATTTTTTTTGCAAAAGAAGAAACAGTCCGACATGAAAGCGCTGGTGAATTTGCGTCATTATGGCAAAACATCAGAGAATGAGAAGGATTCTCCTATTGTTCACTCACACACACACACACACACACACACACACACACACACCAGTAAAAGTGCAATCTGCAGATGCTCACGCCGGCTGAGCTACTCCTTCTTGCTGGAGCCCAGCTTTCTGAAGAGCTTCCTGCCCTTGGAGAAGAAGCCTCTCTTCTTTTTCTCTGGGAACGGAGGGGCCGCCGGTGGAGAGGAGCTCGGGGCCGGTTTCTGCTCAGGGTCCGGCTCAGGGCTGGGGTCGGGGTCGGGGTCGGGGTCAGGGGTCGGCTCTGGATGAGCTGGAGGAGAGGAGCTGACGGGATCCAGATGATCCCATGAGTCTGTCTGGCTCACCTGGCACACCAAAGACAAAGACAATTACACAAGAGCTCAATCAAATAACAGAAATTAAATAGTAAAAAAATAAATAAAATATAAAATAAAAAAATTAAAAATTAAAATAAACTAATTTAATTAATAAAAAAAATATATATATATATATATATATATATATATATAAAAAATAAATAAATAATTGAATTATTAAAAAATTAAATAATTACATTAATAAAGAATAAAATAATTGAATTATTAAAAAACTAAATTAATTGAAAAATGTATTAAAAATAAACAAAATAAAAAAATTTATTAATAAAAAATAAAATAATTAAATTAATAAAAAATAAAATAAATTGAAAAATAAATAAATAAATAAAATAACAAAATAAAATAAAGTTATTAATAAAAAAATTAATAAATTTAATAATTAAATAATTAAATTAATAAAAAATGAAATAAATTGAAAAATAAATAAATAAAATAACAAAAAAAAGTAATAAAATAAAAAAAAATTATTTGTAAAAAATTTAATAATTAAATTAATAAAAAATAAAATCAATTGAAAAATAAAAAAATAAAATAAAAAAATAATTTAATTAATAAAATAAATAAATAATTTAATTATTAAAATAAATAAATAATTTAATTATTAAAAAATAAAATCAATTGAAAAATAAATAAATAAAATAATTTAATTAAAAATGTTTTAAATGTGTGTATGATGAAAATTATATATTTTTTCTTGTAAATCTGAGAGAGTTTAACTTTCTACCAATTACATAAGGATTGAATAAAATAAATAAAATAATAAAAATAAATAAAATATAAACAAAAATAAAATAAAATGTTTTAAAGGGTTAGTTCACCCAAAAATAAAAATTCTGTCATTAATTACTTAATTTGGCGATCCAAACAGCTGAATCGACTCACTGATTCATAACGCTTCGAAGCTTCATGATGCCGTGTTTTGAAATCGTCATCACTATATAAGTCGTTATTTAGGGTTTTTTTGCGCACAAAAACTATTCTCGCCGATTCAAAAGTTATTGTAGAACCACTGTAGTGAGATGGACTTTGTAACGACGTCTTTAGTGTCTTTTAAGGGTCTTGAGAGTGAACCGTGCATTGAGCCAATGGAGGCCTTTCAGAGCCATCAGATTTACACTAAAATATCTTCATTTGTGTCTGAAGATGAACGGAGGTCTGACGGGTGTCCAACGACATGAGGGTAAGTAATTAATGACAGAATTTTCATTTTTGGGTGAACTAACCCTTTAAATGTGTATGTGTATGCTGAAAATGTAATAAACTGTTTCTGGTAGGATCTTATTAGGATCGTCCAGTCCTTAAGAGAGCTTACAGTGTGAAATCATTGCCCATATGAGAGACTGTGAGGATTCCCAGAGGAACACAGAGCCACATCTGACACACAGCTCACACTAAACACACTCATGAGGAGAGGGGAAGGATCAGAACATGAACAGGGAATATTGATTTGAGTTTAAAGGGCCAGTACAGATAAAACATGAAACAGATCATCATGTTTCAGACACTTCCTTCTGTAGAACACAAAACATATTTTGAAGAATGTTGGGGTCCAAATCAGGGTTATTATCGCTGACTAAAACTAAAGTTATTAAATCATTTTTGTTACCTGAAATAAATAAATAGAAGAAAAATAAATACAAAAATTATAATAAAAAAGTATATATGATGAAAAATTGGAAACTTTTTCTGGTAAGATCTTATTAAAAGGGTCATGAACTGGCTTTTTTAAATTTGTTTATACTGTTGTCTGAGGTCAACTTATTGTTTTTACATTCAGAAACATCATAATGAGTCAGTAATAGGCTATTTTCTGCCCTGGTTTTGAGCTTCTCTCCTGGAACGCTGGGTTTTGATGGGCGTGCCGCACTGAAGACTTGGAAGTAAACGCCCACGGCTATGATTGGATAAGCTCTGCATATTTAATGAGCTTCAGCTCCCCTGTGAGTACACATGAGGCATTGTTTTGAAAACGGCAACCGGAATGAATCGCCCTCAGGACTCGCAAAATATCTTTATCAAACAAACACAATGATTTCACTCTCATCCACCTGCGATTGATATGAATGTTATTTTACATTACTTGGCCCGCCCGATCAGTGGATATAAGCGTGACTGCGCATCACACACACACACACACACACGCGTGCGCGCGCACGCGCCAAGTACGTTGCAGACAGCAAAAACTTCCACAATTGTATTTTTCTTTCAAATATCAAGTCAAGAGAACTAACTAAATGTTTAGTTAGACATGTACACGATGTAACATTGTATTTGATCTGTTAAGGCCTGTTCACACCGGGACGATTTTCGCACGCGTTTATCGCCGACGTTTAACGCCTCGGGACTAAACAATGGGCGCCAATGTGAGTGTTCACATCGACGCGCAAAACGGCAGGCGTAAAAGCGTCATTTCTAAAAAAAAGCCTCGGGTTCGTTTTTTTATTTTGACGCGGCGCGTAAAAAACTGGCCGACCAATGAGATCGGCGCTTTTGTTCACGTGCCTGGAGCTGCTGAAGTGACAGTAAAACACGACTTGGTGGCGCTCAAGCACAAAACGCTCTTGCCGAGCACACATTGATACGACGAAGAAGTAGTAAGTAGACAAAGAAGAAGATGAACTGCTAATGCTGCTTGCCAGTTAGCAAAAAGTGTGTGAATGGTTTTGTCCATATACATAATATGTCTATGGTTTTGGCAAGCACGTAAATACTGTCTCTCTTCTCCTTCTGTGTGACAAGCGAGTGTCAGAGGCTTAAAGTGCCGCAGCACCATCTTGTGTACGGGAGCGCATCGACTGAATGTGCACGTTCACTCGGCGCAGCGCCAGTGAAAATCGCTTGGGTGTGAACACTCAAGACGCGCCGAAAAACGTCACGAAAAACGCTGGCGATAAGCGCGTGCGATATTCGTCCCGTTGTGTACAGGCCTTAACAATGCAATACTATCACATAAAAAACATGTTTTACTCACATTAGTGAGTTGCTTCATTCATTCATGTAAGGCCTAGTCCACACGTACACGGGTATTTTTATAACCAGAGTTTTTCCTCCTCCGTTTTAAAAAACAATCGCGTCCACACAAGCACTGTTTAAAAAAAATCTCTGTCCACATGAAAACGCAAAACCACGCTATGATTGGCTGCCTGATTTCCACATGGGTCCCATCCACGGCACTGATGAAACCCTTGCCTTACTACTATTTTGTATTATTGAATCATGGCGCCTCTGTTCTGCAATACAATGAGATAACTGCGCATGTATCTGTATACGTGTGATAAGCGCTGTTATTAAAAGCTACGTTCGCCATTGCATAGACTCCACTCATGTAGCTAAATAAAAGAGATAACGGCGCACAAACTGACGTCAAACAAAGGAGAGAACGGCGCACACTTCGACTTAACAAGCCAGAATCTCCAGTTTCACCGTCCACACGACAATGCTGTAACCAGAGTTTCTAAAAATCTTCAACTTGGCCGGAGTTTTCAAAAAAGTCTGGTTTCAGTAACCGGATACTGCGTTTGCGTGTGGACGAACAGCCAAACCGCGTAGAAAAAGCTGCGGTTTTGAAAATACCCGTGTTCGTGTGGACAGGGCCTGAATCTCATCCTGTCTGCAAATCCAGTCTCTTGTTTACAAACGAATCCGCGGTGAAATGAAGGAACAAACGCTCAATGTCTTCCCCACGTGAGCTGGATAGCTCGGTGGGCGGGGCTTTCACCACACGAGATCTCTCGTTTTATGGGCTTTGTGTCAATAAAAGCTTTTCTTTGACTAACAAGGAAGTTTTCAGCTCTGAAACTTAAGATAAGAAAATATAAGGATATTCTTATATTACTATGACCTTTTATGTATCAAAAGCTCAAGGGAAAGTTGATTTCTCAATTCATCACCCCTTTAACTTAAGAGTCCTTACGAGATCTGAGAGTTCACTTTCTACCAATTACACCAGAGCTGAACACAATAAAATAATAAAATAAAATAAGCAAATAAATTAAAAATAAAAAATAAAAAATGAAATAAAATAAAATAAAATTAATAAAATAAATACATTTTTATTAAATAACAATAAAAAACACAAAAAACTAGATAAATAAAATAAAATAAATTAACTAAATAAATGTATTAAATAATAATAAAAAACTACAAATAAATAAATAATAAAAACACAAAACTAAATAAATAAAATAAAACAATACAATTAATTAAATAAATATTTTTATTAAATAATAATAAAAACACAAAACTAAATAAATAATATAAAAAATTAAATAATGAAATAAATTAAATAAATAAATGTATTAAATAATAAAAACTACAAAAATAAATGAATAAAATAAGAACAAAAATAAATAATAATAATAATAATAATAAACACAAAAACGAAATAGATAAAATTAAATAATAAAATAAATAAAAATGTAAATAAATAATAATAAAAAAATACAAAAACGAAATAAATAAAGTAAATATAAAATAAAATAATAAAAAATACAATAAAATAAAATGTTATAAACTATTATTAACTGGAAATAAATAAAAACTAAAACTGTACAAAAGCACAAAACAAAATTGCTAAAACGAACTAGGATTAAAACGACAACAAAAAAACACCTATTCATAATTCGAATAAATGATATAATAGTATATAAAACAAACATAACTGGACCCCACCGACTGACAGAAATGTTTTGGGGATGAAATATTACTGTAAAATGCCTTATTATTTTGTGAAAAGGAAGAGAGTTTGGAACGATGTGCATGTTTTACTCTATTGGATTTCTTTCTGAGCTTCTCCTTTTGTGTTCCACAGAGGAAAGTCACTCACTCAGGTTTGGGAAAGAAAGAGGGCGTGATGATGATGATGTCATTCATCTCTGGGTATGGATTGTATGATTGACAGTGAGTAGGAAAGCAGACACTAGAGAGGGTTTCAGATCTGTGAAGGACTTACTGAAGGTCACTGTTTAAAGTGAACACCTCTCCTGTGCTTCTGAAAACATGCAAAATAAAGACAAACACAGAGAGATAAAACATGAGACGACATGCAGAACAGAAGACGAGCGCTGTTGATCAGTCACACGCTTACACTGTGATGGACAGAACACGATGGAGAACACATGCAGTGATAAACGTCAACACACACACACACACACACACACACACACCTGTGAGTCTCTGCGGCTCTCCGTCACGGCGTGCTCCGGCCGGCCGTCCTCCTCCGTCTCTGGAAAAGCTTGCAGGAAGTTGGAAGGCACGAGGCCTTTGTGTCCATTGAGGTCCCCCTGGAGACATCGACAAATCCCATCATGCACTGCTCATACTCAATAATACTCAATAATAACACAATATTTATTACGCAGCCTTGAATCTTGCCATCCATCCATCCACCAATACATCCACCAATACATCCATCCATTCATCCATCCATTCATCCATCCATCCACCAATCCATCCATCCATTCATCCATCCACCAATCCATCCATCCATTCATCCATCCATCCACCAATCCATCCATCCATTCATCCATCCACCAATCCATCCATCCATCCATCCATCCACCAATCCATCCATCCACCAATCCATCCATCCATCCATCCATCCATCCATCCATCCATCCATCCATCCATCCATCCACCAATCCATCCATCCACCAATCCATCCATCCACCAATCCATCCATCCATCCATCCATCCATCCATCCATCCATCCATCCATCCATCCATCCATCCATCCACCAATCCATCCATCCACCAATCCATCCATCCATCCATCCATCCATCCATCCACCAATCCATCCATCCACCAATCCATCCATCCATCCATCCACCAATCCATCCATCCACCAATCCATCCATCCATCCACCAATCCATCCATCCATCCATCCACCAATCCATCCATCCATCCATCCACCAATCCATCCATCCACCAATCCATCCATCCATCCATCCATCCATCCATCCATCCATCCATCCATCCATCCATCCATCCACCAATCCATCCATCCACCAATCCATCCATCCATCCATCCATCCATCCATCCATCCATCCATCCATCCATCCATCCCCCAATCCATCCATCCATTCATCCATCCACCAATCCATCCATCCACCAATCCATCCATCCATCCATCCATCCATCCATCCATCCATCCATCCATCAATCCATCCATCCATCCACCAATCCATCCATCCACCAATCCATCCATCCATCCATCCATCCATCCATCCACCAATCCATCCATCCATCCACCAATCCATCCATCCACCAATCCATCCATCCATCCATCCATCCATCCATCCATCCACCAATCCATCCATCCACCAATCCATCCATCCACCCATCCATCCATCCATCCATCCATCCATCCACCAATCCATCCATCCACCAATCCATCCATCCATTCATCCATTCATCCATCCACCAATCCATCCATCCATCCACCAATCCATCCATCCACCAATCCATCCATCCATCCACCAATCCATCCATCCACCAATCCATCCATCCATCCATCCATCCATCCATCCATCCATCCACCAATCCATCCATCCACCCATCCATCCATCCATCCATCCATCCATCCATCCACCAATCCATCCATCCACCAATCCATCCATCCATTCATCCATCCACCAATCCATCCATCCATCCATCCACCAATCCATCCATCCACCAATCCATCCATCCATCCATCCATCCATCCATCCATCCATCCATCCATCCATCCATCCATCCATCCATCCATCCATCCATCCATCCATCCATCCATCCATCCATCCACCAATCCATCCATCCACCAATCCATCCATCCATCCATCCATCCATCCATCCACCAATCCATCCATCCATTCATCCATCCACCAATCCATCCATCCATCCATCCACCAATCCATCCATCCATCCATCCATCCATCCATCCACCAATCCATCCATCCACCAATCCATCCATCCATCCATCCATCCACCAATCCATCCATCCATCCATCCATCCATCCACCAATCCATCCATCCATCCATCCATCCATCCATCCATC